>NW_017257852.1:16071-25825 GCF_001594055.1 Mycetomoellerius zeteki | reverse complement strand
AGCTAAAACTATAGCTACAGCTATCGGAAACTACCCCCACTTTTCCCCCACCACGCGTTACTAAGTGATAGCGCAAGTCAGAATCTGGCACCACCGGCACCACTGGGCACCACTACCCACCACTACCACTGGATCGACCACGAACCACGAAGGCACGACCCACAACTCGCATGACATGACCAGACATGACGACATATGAAAGCGTGACGTGATGTGATCCTTAGTGATCCATAAGTAGAGCCAGGTAGAGCATGTCGTACTAGTCGCACACAACACGTCGCGAGGAAGCGGATGATGTCGTCGCGCGAGGGTAACGTTTTGCGCAGCTGTCTGTAAGATCGCCGAGATATCATCGATAATTCGCCACCATCGATAGCGGCCACGGTGTCCGCCGCGTCGTCATCCCAGCCGCATCAACGCTGGGCTGGAAGGAAAGGATGGAGGCGGACTATCAGCCGACGCTAAGTCCATCACGGACGTTGACAGGTGAAATGCCAGACTAGATCGGTTTTTCACAAAGGACGCGTCAAACGTGTTCTTTTCGTCCTCCGACTCGCCTCGCCTCGCCTCCGAGGCGAACGAAGGCGAAGCCTTCGATGTGAGTAGTATGTGAACTCGACCCGACGCGGATCAAATCGAGAGTCAGCAGAAGCGAGACGCTAGGAGTCGGCTACTTCTTTGTTTATTGGCTGATGGCTCTCGCCTCCAAGTAGGTAGTAGGAGGGCGATACAGCCAAGAGTCGGCTACGAGTCTGAGTAAATAAAATGCGAATAGTGTGTTCGCGATTGTCATTACATCCGCGAGTGGAGGTCGTAAAAAATCGCAGGTTTATACGAAAGGAGCTCTCAATGACTTTGATCTCCTGCGCAGAACGAACTTGCTATTAAATATGCGGTATAATGCTGATTAGGTTTCATATATCTTTATAGAGATAGAGATTTTTTTAAATCTTGCTCATGATGCATTGTAATGCATGCAGGTATCCCATCATTTTCATCTGTTTATTTATCGTCGACTGATTTGTATTGACATTTAACAGGAATGGGCAACGACTGTGAAGATCCATATCCTAGCCTGTCAGATTATCACGATTACGAACCAAATCTGGAATTTGACGATACAGAATTGCAAACTACTTCAAATAATGGTAAATTGCATCAAATATATATTTTGACATCTGTTTTATTAAATAACAGTATTCATTTTCTTCTTATTTTTAGAGAGACAAAAAGAGTGGAAGATCTCTTTTTGTGTGTGTGTGTGTGTGTGTGTGTGTGTGTGTGTGTGTGTGTGTGTGTGTGTGTGTGTGTGTGTGTGTGTGTGTGTGTGTGTGTGTGTGCGTGTGTGCGTGTGTGCGTGTGTGCGTGTGTGCGTGTGTGCGTGTGTACGTGTGTACGTGTGTACGTGTGTACGTGCGTGTGAGATGCAACAGCTATGGTAATTGTTTAAAGTTGACTTTAATGTTTACAGCGGCAAGACTTCTGGAAGGAAAATTGGATTTGGTAAGCGGTAGCATAGGTGCTGGAATGGATTATTTGGAAAGCCCAGTGAGTGACGGCACAATTGAGGAGAACTTTGAGGAAGCTTTGGTAGATGCTCCAGTTATTGAATCTGGTGTGTGACCTTTTACCTTCTGTTAGTAGCCAGTAAATGTCATGGCATTCTCGGGGCATAGCAGGTGAATTATGTGTAGAACATTGTATAGCTTGTTTTACATTGCATGGCATAAGGATGAAAAAGGAAAGGGAATGTGACAATTATTTTGCTTTCTTTTTAATCAGTTTTACAACAATAACATTATGTACACTCATAGCATTTGAAGTGAGTAAATCTTTTGATGTGAAATATACTTTTTTTTCTAATAAAACAGGATTGCTCCGAGGATTCAAATTGTTCTTGCTAAATAAAATTTTTAGTTGATACAAATTTGTTGCGAGAGTATGCTTACGAAATGAACAACCTGATATCACAACAAATTTGTCTGTTTTAATGAATAGCGGACGATCTGGCTGCTTTAGATGGAGAGCTCGCCGATGAGGAAGATTATCTTGACATATCCAGACATGGTATCGTAGAGGTAGTCGGCGACGATAGTGCCGGTCGCAAAATAATTGTTGTGTCAGCTTGCAAATTGCCCCCCATTGGAAAAGAGACCTTTAATCATGCTAAACTCCTCAGGTGAGTTTGCGATATATCTATGTCATAAAAATGACACAGGAGATATTTATTCCATCGCAAACAATGTGTCTTACAATTGCCTGTAAATTATTTAAGAATCGCGAGTCATCTTACATCATTTCCAACAGTTGTATGTGCCAAGTTTTTCTATTTTCTCAGTACTAGCTTTCCATTTTTTTTATTTAATAAATTAAAATAAAATTCTTTCCATTAGATATCTTACGCATACTTTGGATATGTTCGTGGAACAAGATTATAGTCTCGTCTACTTTCATTATGGCCTTACGTCGAAAAATAAGCCACCTTTATCTTGGTTGTGGCAAGCGTATAAGGCGTTTGATAGAAAATATAAGAAGAATCTCAAAGCTCTTTATCTAGTACATCCAACTAATTTTATTAGGATTGTGTGGCAAATATTTAAACCAGCTATTAGGTATATGTAAAATCTTTTCTTTTCTAAATGAAAGAGTTGGATACTCTTTTCTCAAATTCTTACATGTTACATGATTTGTTATATTGATCTTTACAGTGTAAAATTCGGACGGAAAATGATGTATGTTAATTATCTAGAGGAATTGGCACAATACGTTAACCTGGATCAACTAATTATACCACCTCAAGTGATAGAGTATGCAATTTAGTTGTGCTATTATGCAAAATAGTAAAAGAATAAAATCTTGTCAAATCAAATTGCATGCAATTCACATGTAATGTAATTCACATGGGACGGTTTTTTCAGACACAATGAACAACTGATGATGAAAAATAAGAAAAATTTACCGGCGAGTCCACCACAAAGCGCGGTAGTTACGCCAGTTGGCACGACTCAGTTCGGTGCTAATCTGCAATTCATAAAAGAAAATAATAATGGCGATTCAATACCACCGATTCTAAGACAGTGTGTAGAATTTCTCGATACACCTGACGGTACGATATTTCAACAAAAACAATCTGCTTCATCTTGTTGTATTCTAATTGACAATTGTTTTGTCATTGTTTCAGCTCTAGAGACAGAAGGGATATTCAGAAGATCGGCTAACGTAGCAGTAATCAAAGAACTTCAAAATCGCTGTAATCAAGGTTTACCCATCGATTTCCAAGGAGATCCCCATATCGCCGCGGTTTTACTCAAGACTTTTCTCCGTGAATTAGACGAGCCTCTTATGACTTACGAATTGTACGACGAAATCACGCAATTCCAAAGTGAGCATTATATTCCTTCCTTTTCTTGTTTTTCCAAGTATTACAGCGACATAAAGTATTTCTTTAAATTTTTACTGTAGCATTATCAAAAGACGAACGTCCGCGTAAAGTTAAGATATTAATATTGGAGAAACTCCCTGAAGACAACTATCAAGTTCTTAAATACATCGTACAATTTTTATCGAGGGTACGTAACCAATGTTCGCAGTCCCGATTTCTTATGATGAAAAATCGACTTTTATGTTCACCTGTATCTTTTTTTTACTATTGATAGGTAATGGATCGATGCGACTTGAATAAGATGACTTCTAGTAATCTCGCGGTCGTATTTGGGCCGAATCTAGTTAGAGCACCGCCAGCATGTGGAATGTCCCTCTCTGCGATAGGACCCATCAATCAATTTATAGACTTTTTATTCACCTATCAAGATAAGATATTTATTATTTAAAGGCGACAGCACCGAAGGCCTAATTGTAACATTCAACTAACTACACGTCCACATTTTCATTTGCCGAAATATTTTTATATTCTACGTGATAGAGAAAGAGAGGAAAATAGAAGGAAACACTAAATTGTTCATTTACACAATTGTGATTTTGCACAAGAGTTTTTAATATGAATAGGTATAATAATTTTCGGACGAAAGAGTAAAACGTTCGAATTGATGTCAGCAGGGCTATTCCGTAACTCTTGACACAAGTTTCATTATCGTTATAACGTCGTTGCGCAGCTTTTTTTACCATGATAAAAAAGCTGCGCAATGATATTATAACGATAACGAAACTTATGTTAAGAGTTACAGAATAGAGGCTCAGCTGTGCGATATTGAAACACCAGTTTCTTGAAACTGGTGTTTCAATATCGCACAGCTGAGCCTCTATTCTGTAACTCTTAACATGTCAAGAGACATGTCTGTATATTTAGAGAAAAATTATGACCAAATACCAAAGATACATGAGAACGTCACACAGTGAATATAAAATATGTAAGATTATCTAGAAATAATGTTTATCTATTTAATAACGCGTAAGAAAATATATAATAATATATTCGAGGATGAAAAAAATATATCGAGCGGGATGCCTTCGTCGGGATATTATGAAATAAACCGTGATTTATCCCGATTTTTGTTTAGATTTTAAAAAATCGCTTAATATTACTAAAACTTTCAAACAACAAATTAATCTTTTTTAGCATATTACATAGAACACACACACACACACACACACACGCACACGCACACACACACACTTCATGTATAATTTTTAAGATTTTAATTATTTTTATCTTGTTATTTTCTTTTTTCAATTAAAAACTTTAAATTAAATTAATAATTGTTATTAAATAAATTATAATTTTTGTTTTAATGGATTCACATTTGCATAATAATCGTCTTTTGTTATTTCTTTTCATTAAAGTCGGAATTGTTAAAGTTGTTCAATCACATTGTATTGTATTAATCATATTAATTAAAGGTCTTGTGGAAACGAAATTTTCATAAAAAGTTTTGATATACATTTTAAATCTACAATAGGAAAATTGCAACAAATCTTTTTAATATTTGACATCCTTTGCATCTCTTGCAGATTTTGTATATATTGCAAAAATTCATGATTTAACAATAATTGTGGTCTAACGAATATAGTATATAGTATGTGATACTATATTTAAATAAACTCGAAGAGCCGAGATAGATGTAATAAGGAAGATTTGTGCACGCGCGCGCACACATATGTGTGTTTATACAAGGTGTCCCGTAAGTTTTTGCCAAGCGCTTTTGTGTAGATAGAGTGGACTAAACTGAGTCGAAGAGTCCTCTACCATTTTGCAATTTTCACAATAATTAATAAGATATTAATTATTAAAAATTACCGAATATTGGTCTTCAATAATTTTTTATTCAAATACTATCAACTTTACAGAAAAACTGCAAGAGACAAAAATCATTTATTTTTTTCTCATAGAACTCTAAAAATTTTTTCAGAATTTTTTTTATCAACATTTTAGTACTGTATTTTCTTATTTTTACCAACATGAGAAAATACGGTACTAAAAAATTCTGAAAAAATTCTCAGAACTTTATGAGAAGAAAATAAACCATTTTTGTCTCTCGCTGTTTTTCTGTAAAGTTGATAGTATTTGAGTAAAGAATTATTGAAAACCAATATTCACAGCGATTTTTAATAATTAATATCTTATTAATTATTGTGAAAATTACAAAATGGTAGAGGACTCTTCGACTCAGTTTAGTCCACTCTATCTACACAAAAGCGCTTGGCAAAAACTTACGGGACACTGCGTGCGTGCGTGCGTGCGTGCAACGTACATATATATATATGTATAATATAGAGAAATACTGTACTGAAACTTTAGGTAATACAAACGAATATTCGTTTTATATAAGTAACAAAATGTTCTGATATATATAATTGGAACAAAAATTAAATATTATCTTATAATTCAAACAGGTCCATCTTATAGCTTTCCTAAAACACACACACACACACACACACACACACACACACACACACACACACTCTCTCTCTCTCTCTCTCTCTCTCTCCCCCTCTCTCCCTCCTCCCCCCTCTCTCTGTACAGTTATAATTGCGAGCAAATTAATTTGTGCTATTTTTAGAATTAACGTAATTGCTTGAGAGTAAGTGATTAGTGTGATATTAGTATGTTTCATGCACTCTACACACGCGTCACACACAAGAAAATTCTAGAGATTTCATAATACTTTTTCAATTATGATCTCAAAAAATCATCTTGTTATTAGTTTCACTTGATGTCATAACGAGAACTAAAAGATGAGAGAAAGAGAAAAAAAGGGAAAAATTTACATGTATTAAATGCCAAGTATTGTATTATCTATAAAAAGTTAGTAAGTTTGTCCGTCGTCTAAGTGTAAGAATACGAGACTTGGCAATTTTTCGCGTAGCAAACCGTAGGTTTGTATATCCCCTTAAATAGTCCTGCCATTATAGGTAACTGGGATAAAGTATGAGCTTGGCAGTCTCAATCCGCTCTCTATCACAAAAAAAAGACTAACCCAGACCTATATAGAACTGATGTGACATGATTACATTCCTCGTTATTGTCAATAGAAGGTGTAATAAAGCGTGTTTATTTATAGATCTTCAGTTTCACTTTTGTGTATAATTCATAAGCAAAACTTAACTTTCGTGACGATGGGATCGAGGTATAAATGTTAAATGAAGCGTTTCTCTGTAACGTTATTACAAGAGTTACCATTTTATGTTCATAAAATAACTTACAGTAACAATAATTTAAATAACAACTCTCTTGTATCGCTAATTTATATAACTTGAGATGAATAAACATATTGCGTGTTACTTAATATACGATCCAAACCAATACAATAAAATTATCGGCACAATTAATATGTACAATAACCCAAATTATCATTTTGGATAAAAGTCGAAAGTCTTTTTCTGTTTTTCCTTGAAAATGCCCTCGTCTTGCGACAAGACCGCGCCGTCTAATGATTATGTTAAATTTTTAGTTAATCAGCTTGTAGCAATTTGTGGATTGCAAAGATTACAGTACTTATATATCAAAAAATGGCATTGTGAAAACGGGATGATTCAGACAAAGCATTTACCCATTTTGCTTTTTACAAAATTTTTGCAACTACACGGAGATTGAGAAACTCAAAACAGCTAGATGACAAAATTGATATTTCAGACACTGTTTCTTCTCCATTACGAACGTGTGATTTAAGTAATAGAGAAACCCACTGCACTTGTGCAATCATATATATATTTATAAAAAAGTAGCATCTGGAATAATGATTCATTGGAAAGAAGTGACATTATACATTGCTTCACGATTGCTTTGAATGAAAAATTACTTCAAAAGATGAATCTCATCGAGACGACGAAAATACTCGAGAGGCAAATCTGTCTGAAAAAAGGAAGCTTATTCCACGATGTTCATAAATAACAATGAAAGGCTGCAACCATATAATGCGTACAAATCTATCGAAAATTTTAACAAGTCATCTCTCTTCAACAAAGTGGTATAATACGGAATCTGCCTCGGATTATATATACACAAGTATATAAGTATCCTTGCTATCCAAGAATTACTGCAGCTAAAAATATACATATATATAGGCATACATGTGCACACTCATACATACGTAACGCACTTGTCCTTATATATATACAAGATGAAGCATTTGTAATACGACAAACTATCATTTACAGATAGTAATTTGTCACATTTGAGACGCTCCATCCTATACATAATAAATTACCGAAATTAGACCTTGTATCTGGATTCGAATGTAAATTGATTTTAAAGGTCTACAAAAAGTCGCTGTTATCGCCTCCACCGCCACTGCCACTGGTACCACCACTACTATCACCACCACCACCACAGCAGGAACTTCTATTCGGTTGAGTTTGTTCTGCCTCGTCCTCGACCATCACGACATTGCGACGCATACTATTAGTCCTCGTGAGCGTGGACTTTTGCTCAGCCTCATCCGCGCGTTGCATCATGCGTTGGGTCAAGTCCAGAAACATCTCTTCGATGTTCTGGTTTAACTTGGCTGATGTATGAAAATGCATAGCTCCCACCTGTTTGGCATATCTGAGGAAAGAAGATTCGTTGGTGGTAATGTGCTATGTTCACTTAATAATACCTAATGCCATGTAAGAGAGAAGATTCATCAAACTTACTCTTCAGCTTCCTCTATGGCAACATTCCTGTCCTTCTCCAGGTCCACTTTATTACCTGCTATCACTAAGCAAATTTCACTACCTAACATCTTCTTAAGCTCCTTCACCCAGTTTTTTACCTGATAACATGCACAAAAAGTTGTTCAACATCATGAATACAGAAATAAATATTTTGCATGATAGATATTTGTGTAGATAGATATTTGTATAGATAGTTGTACCTTTTGGAAGGTGTCCTCGTCTGTAATGTCGTACACAAGAATGGCACCATTGGACATTCTGTAATAAATTGGTCCTAATGCATGAAACTTCTCTTGCCCGGCGGTGTCCCATATCGCCAAGTTCACTCTTTTCCCGTTGATATTCAATTTCTTATTCAGGAACGACGCCTGAAACATGAACAAACATGAAGTAAATGCCAAATCATCGAGATGCGTT
This sequence comes from Mycetomoellerius zeteki, assembly GCF_001594055.1. NCBI lineage: Eukaryota > Metazoa > Arthropoda > Insecta > Hymenoptera > Formicidae > Mycetomoellerius > Mycetomoellerius zeteki. Next base: position 17,296 of record NW_017257852.1, on the reverse strand, counting down.
TCCGTAAGCGCTCGGCGTTAAGGAAGAAGTTAAGGAAACTTTCCTAATCGCCGTTATAATATATACAATATACGCCGCAAATTACAATATTTTTTAAATCTTATTATTAGTATATTAGTATGTACGACAACTTGTTTTCTATGCCATTTTCTATGCCGGGAGACTCGTGTAAGTACGCTGCGAAACAATTTCGAGAGCTCCTTTTCAAAAATAGGTAGGTACAAATTCGAGATTAAAAAGACTAAGAAACCAAGTTTCACGCAAACGCAATTACAGGAGGACTCACCTGTAGCGTGGTGATATGCTTGTCGTTGAACTTGTCCTCGACATATCGAAGGGCGACTGAGGTCTTGCCGACACATCCCTCGCCGAGCAAAACCACTTTGAAGTTATATCCGGTGCCAACCACCGGACTGGCCATAATCCTGGTGATAATGTCTCGAATTAAATCAGATGATAGGTGCAGACTAGGCGAGATGACTGAGCTCTCCGTCCAAGGATGTCGCGGTGGGGAGTAGTCTCAGCTCAAGTATTCGGTAGTCGCGGGAAAGGGTTAATTCGCGCGGCCGCCGAGCACTACCGAGCACTCACCAAGTCACCACTTAGCACAGCTCTCGGGGGAGGATTCGGACTTCGAAGATGACCGAGATGCACGCTGTCTCTTTTCGCGAACTCGTCGAACCTAACCACCGTTGCCACCGTCGACGCCAACGTAATTGACGGCAATCGTCAATTGAGGACGATATCGTGGAACGCGGCCGACAGCAACAGACGCCAAGAGACCAGCCAAGACGCGGTAAGGATCAGCTGTTCCGTTCCGCCCCCGCGTCAGCCCGCGTGCGCCGTGTGTGACATTAGACCATTACTGTTACTGCTATAGTGCCATTATGCGAATTACGCCGCGCCGCACCACACCACATTGGCTGCGTTCAGCAGAACGGTTGTTTTGCAACTGTTGGAAGTTTCCTTCGCGCTAATTGGATCATACTTTTAGATCTAGAAGAATGGTCCTATCTCAGCAGACAATCATAAAACGGTTGCAAAACTGTTGAGTCTGCTGAACGCAGCCATTGGCTGCGTTCAGCAGAACGTTTGTTTTGCAACTGTTGGAAGTTTCCTTCGCGCTAATTGGATCATACTTTTAGATCTAGAAGAATGGTCCTATCTCAGCAGACAATCATAAAACGGTTGCAAAACTGTTGAGTCTGCTGAATGCAACCATTGG
>NW_017257852.1:12009-15903 GCF_001594055.1 Mycetomoellerius zeteki | reverse complement strand
GAGTGAGCGCTCGCTGTTATTGGTGTATTCTTTTAGATCATCCAATCATAATTTTAGATCTAGAAGAATACGTCAATAGCAGCGAACGCTCACTCAACTGTTGAGTCCGCTGAATGCAGCCATTGGCTGCGTTCAGCAGAACGTTTGTTTTGCAACTGTTGGAAGTTTCCTTCGCGCTGATTGGATCATACTTGTAGGTCTAGAAAAATATGTCCTATCTCAACAGACAATCATAAAACGGTTGCAAAACTATTGAGTCTGCTGAACGCAGCTATTGACTGCTGTCCTTTCTTCAGGAGACACTGTCGACACAAGTGTCGTACTATCTTTGTCACTCTCTGAATGTTAAGAAGGATAGAACGATGCTTGTGTCGACTTGTGTCGATTTGTGTGATGTGTCATCAAACGGAAAACAGTGATTGACATACGTTACGATACGTTACGTTGCGTTACGGTTAGGTTACGTTAAGCCCATGGCACATACAACAACGTAAGGCCGTAAGACATAATCAGTAAGCGAATTGGCCAATCACGATAGAGACCGTAAGGCCAGTAGCGAATCCAATCTTACGATTTCTTTACTGCTTACGTATTACGGCCTTACGTTTTTGTATGTGCCATGGGCTTAAGTTGATTCTACATTAGTCGCATCGCAACATCGCAAGCGTTGCAGTCCAATCAACGTCAAGCTATCTCGACTCTGATTGGACTATAACGCCTGCGACACGCTTGCGACGCTGCGATGCGATCAATGTAGAATCAGCTTTACGTTACGTTATGGTTAGGTTACGTTACGTTACGTTACGTTACGTTACGTTACGTTACGTTACGTTACGTTACGTTACGTTACGTTACGTTACGTTGTAGCCGGACATCTATTAAATGTTTTGGTTTTACCTTGTAAGTCCGTTTCTATGAATTCGGTCGCCAGCTCATTTTACCTTTGTAACGAGCAAGGTCTAATAGGAAGTCTCGGGCTGCCGTGCGCCTTGTTGCTTTTCCTTAGGTGCCCTTCCTTCCTTCGTAATGGTGTAGCCTGGATGTAGTCCTTGCCTCTTGTTGGGAATCCCTCTTTCGTTTTTAGGCAGCTTTAGGACCGGCTGCACCCTCATTAGACTTCGTTGTATCAGTTTATATCTTTGTTTCACACCGCTCGTTTATGTTATTTAAATCTCGTTTACTATTTGTACGTTTAACGGTGGATGGGTGAATGTATTATGACTCGAGTTATATAAAAAATTAAAATGTTTATTTCACAAATTCAACAAATCAGTCTCTCGGTCGCATTCACTCTTACAATATTTATCTCCCGTTCTTCCTTCTCAAACAGGGCTTGAGATCTACCCTTTCTCGGTTTACGCGCTTTATTCCAACAATGGCGTCTGTTGCTACGCAACTCTTTTCGGCGCCTTCTCTATTCCGCGTTTCTATTACTTTTACGGCCCTAATCTATTGATTATTATTGTTTCGGCCTAACGTCTGTATTAATCCGATAATTCGTTCGTCCGATCGCGTTTTTCACGATATTCCTACAACGTATTTTTAACCGCGCCTGTCTTCGCGTTCGCGTCTATAATAGTTATTTAACCTCGGCAGTTTCTGAACAAACCGAGTTACCTGATTGGCTAAAAATAAAGAATTATTACAAACTTAAATTTTATATCTCTTTCGGTAACCTATCCTATGATAATCTAAATTAAACATCGGTGGTTCCCTACCTTACCGATTTATCCTTTTGCTAAAAAATAATGTTGATTAAATTTTTGTTTTATTTGTTTATGTGGTATATAATAACCTAAAAATATGAAAAATTATTAAATTGCCGACTTATGAACTAAATAATTATAATCGATAAGCCTCTTGCCCACTTTATCGACCTCTTGATCGCGGCTAATACTAATTTCTTTTTTAGACTTAAAATTTTGTTTCGTTTATGTTATTTATACAGTAAAATAATCGTTTATTATAATAAGGGTTAAAATATGTTTTTATTAAAATAATTAATTTTTATTTTGTTTTATAATTTTTAGGTGACGTCTTCTTTCTTGTCCTCTTCTATCTGGATTTCCTCCGCTACTTCCTGGGTTTCCAAGGTAAGTATTTCCTATTGTTGAATTAAAATAAATTATAATTGTGCACGAATGTATTCGGTCACAACGTTACGTTACGTTACGTTACGTTACGTTATGGTTAAAGCCGCAGGGATGCGTTCAGATTGAAAATTTTTCATCCGGACAAGGGTGTCCATGGGTAATGTGACGTCACACACTTGGACGTTTTCATTCTAAACGAACAGGACGAACAATTTTATTGTCTAAAGCGTAATACAAGTGGTCGAATTTATGCGGGGTCTACAATAGTGATTGAAATTCAATAGTGATTGAAATTCCTTTGCAGTACTACAATATTTAAAACTGTATACTCAATAAAATATTTTATTCGAGATGGAACTTTTTTTTGAGAATTTGACAATTTCTCAACATATAATTCTTTACTAATTAGCTCCTCTTCTTCGGAATCATCATTAGACTCGATATCTTTAAAAGAAAACGTTTTATATAATGTAATAGCACCTTGTACTATACAATTCTCTATCATACTTTTCAACTAAAAATTAATAACATAAAATAAATTAATAGAATTATTATGTTTCTTTTATATTGAGTAATTCTCTCTTAATAAAATTCATACATATATATTTACTACTTCTTTTTTTACATTAATATTACATTAGTAATAATATATTGTTATAGAATGAACAATGTAAATAAAAAATGTATATAATCACTTACAAAGTTAAAATTATTCTTTTCACTTCAGACACATACTATCTCAAGATTCAACTTTTCTTACTAATAATAATAACCTCAAATCATATATAGTTCTTATAGGTTGCGTAGACATACATAAATAGACTTTTCTGCGCATGTCGGGCAAAATTCGCCGCAGTCTCGATTTACGGGCGTTTTTCTTTTACTTTCCTGAGGGACATCGTTCTCTCCTACATTTTCTGTTTTTTAACAATAATTTTTGCATCGGTCGCTTAAGGCCATCACACGTACAAAAATTTTAGTCGTAATCGCAAGCAAATCGACCAATCACAATCAAAATTACGATCTCGCGTTTTAAAACGCTCGATTGTGATTGGCCGATTTGTTTACGGCCTTACGATTACGACTAAAATTTTTGTACGTGTGATGGCCTTTAGTTTCTAGCCCTTTCATTCTCTCCCCCGCATATGGCCTCGGCCTCGGGCGGAGGACACGAAACCGGTAGTCGTACAAACACAGTTTTTTCGCTTAACCCTCCTTCCTTCATTTATAATCCTAATCCTATTTCTTCTAACAGCATGAATGCCAATATAAATTTCGCTCAAGATCCCAATCTTTCCAGTATTTCCGAAGCTACTGAATGATCTCATTCAAGAATAGGGTATCTCCGATATGACCACGCATAATTCAACAGAGAGTGTATTCCGAACCGGATTAGCTTGGCTTATTTTTTTCCTTAGATGTTGGCAGTTCTGTAACTAAACCGAGAAGTGTTCGAGTGTACCGAGAACCCATCGGTTGTCGAACTCAATTACTGGCTTCTATTGGTTACGAGTTATGACAGCCGACGGGTTCGGAACACTTCTCGGTGTAGTTACGGAACTGCCAACATCTAAAGGAAAAAATAAGCTAAGCTAATCCGGTTCGGAATACACCCAGAGGCTATTGCGTCAGCCCTCAAGCATGATGCAATCTCTGAACACAGAAGTATATCTCTGCCTTAAGCAAGATTCCCGCCAAGTGTTCGAGACAGAGTGGACGTGCTTCGGCGGTATCGTTTCGCGAATTTTGCTATCTCGAGCGGTCTTTCATCTTAATCAGTCCTTTTTAGGACTTGTTTTCT
>NW_017257852.1:7894-8855 GCF_001594055.1 Mycetomoellerius zeteki | reverse complement strand
AAACTTTGACAGAAAAAGTACACCAGATCGTTTTTCAGGCATTTGACCTTCATTTTTGACCTTTCCAAGGTCGCAAAAACAATTTTTTCATAAGACAAGTTTGATGTAAAATTTTCCGCTCTTTCGAAATCCGCAGTCAAAAATAGGGTGTCCCATTTAAAAAAACCATCGTGACCTTGAAATGACCTTCAAAATTGACCTCAAGGTCAAAACTAATGGTACAATTAAATGACCTCCTCTGTCCTGGTCAACTTTTATGTAGGATAGGATTTGATATAGGTGCTAATTCTCGAGACGTATTCGAAGAAAAGTTAAGACACTTTATTTTCCGCGTGACTCGGAACTTCCTTTTTTTTTCGCGCGATACACGGGTATATCCCTCTGTCCGTCGTCTTCCGCCAGACGCCGCATGTCCTCGCGATCCGCGCGCCAACTTCGGGCTCCTTTCCAAGCCTTTCCGATATCGCACGCATCGCATGCATCTCCGCTCAATCGCGCGCTTTTCAAATAATAGTAATTCAAATAATCAGAGTACAAAAATAATAAAAAGATTACAACACAGGTCGAATAAAGACGCTATAAAGACGCTTCTCTCTTTTAACTTAATCTATTCCTGTCCTACATTTATCTAAACCATTTTTTTGTAGATACCGTAATTTGGAAGATATTCGGGTCCATAGATTAAAATGACTCACCCTGTATGTAGGGTCTAAAACGTTTAACTGCATATACAAGAGCTAGTAATTCGCGTTCCGTCGGTGAGTATCGCGTTTCTGCGTCGTTAAGTACGCGTGAGGCATAAGCAATCGGTAGATCTTCTCCTACCTTCCCTTGGCTCAATATTGCTCCAACTTCAGGCATAGCCTGAAGCGTCCGTGGTGATAATAAATGGTTTATCGTTCGGATATTGTAATATTGGTTCGGAACATAAAGCGTCCTTTAGTATATCGAAGGATTCCTG
>NW_017257852.1:5240-7680 GCF_001594055.1 Mycetomoellerius zeteki | reverse complement strand
TGGGGTGTCAATCCCTAGAGTCTGTGTTCATCGTTTTCTTGGAGTGTTGTTGGATTGCAACCTCAGTGGCAGGCAACATCTCAAGTATTTGATCAGTAAGGGAAGAAGGATTGCTGATATCGTGGCTGTCTTATCCAGTGTTACCTGGGGCTCACATCCCGGATTGCTTCTTACCATTTATAGAGCCATTTTTCGTAGCGCCGTGGAGTACGGATGTCAGTTTTTTGTTTGGAACCCTGCCAATGCTGATTTCGTCAAGCTTCAGCGCCTTCAGTACAGGGTCATCAGGAAAGCTATGGGGTATCGCATTTCTACGCCAATCAATGTCATGTTGGCTGAAGCCAAGGAACACAATTTCTCCAATAGGTTGGACTATGTTGCGTCAAGATTTATTTATAAAGCTATGGCTAATAAATTCAGCCTGGTCTATGGCTCTTTGGAGGAGATGGAAATCGCCGCCGTGCAAAGGAATCGTAAAGCAGAGGCTATCAAAATCTCTAGACTTTTCGAACTCTACGTACTATCTCGGCACGAAGAAAGCATTGTTCATCGATCTTAGCGGGGAATTGTAAGGTGAATTAGAGATTTTAATGATGCCTTTGTGTAACATGTTGTCTACTTGACGTTGAATCTCTTCTTTGTGGATTTGCGGATATCTATATTGCTTCACATTGATTGGGAGATCGTTTGTGGTATGGATTCCGTGCTTTGCGGCATTGGTTGCTCGGAGGGGATCGTTCGGTAAATGAAATCTGTCAGAATGTCTTGTTACTAGTTTAATTACATTTGCCATTTCTTCTTTATTCAAGTGATCGAGCCGTAATAGTGGCATAATTTTTTGCATTCGAGAACACGAGTGGAGTGTATCGGAGTCATTCGTGAAAGAAGTCTCTACTTTTTCGCAGGACTCCGCTAACGGAGTCTCGACTGGTCTATGGGAGTCGTTCAATATTGAAGTCTCAATTTTTTCTCCTAAGTCGTTGTCTCTTTCGTCAAAAGGAAGTATGCACACAGCAAGAATTGTCATTGTAACATCTTCCTCTGAGGTGTTTATAACGTACAGATAACCTTTACCATCGTGATTTGACACAATGGCGTTACCTAAATAAATCTGCGGTCCAGCATTCAACTTCGGTACATACCCGTGTTTGATTTCTGGGTTTGTAATACGTATATAAATTTGTTTACGCGTGCGTGCAGGGATGGTTACTGTTTCGTTATAATGGAAGAAATAGGGGACGCCTTTCACAAGTAGACATTTCCTCAAATAGTCTATTGTTGCTTGCTGACTTTAAAAAAATTTCATGCCTAATATTCCGTCGGGAAAGATCGGAAATTTATCAGGGACGATGTGGAAAGGGATCTCAGTATCGAAGATGTGCAATGTAGCTGCACCTATCGTCCGAGTTCTACCTCTAGTTATGCCACTTAATTCAATAGTCTTTAGCGTGTCTATCTCAACTTCTTTCTTCAAGGCTGATCGTTTAATAAGGAATCGGAGCCAGTGTCTATCATAAAGTTTCCGAGATGTTCGTTACGTATATCGATACTGCGTAGAATAACACACGGGGGTTTGCTAAGTTTCCTATTTGTAAGTCATGCGTTTGTATACGAGTTTTTTGATTCGCTGCCTTGGAGAGAAAAATCTAGATCTGCATTTCGTTCTCTTGCATTATTGATTCGATAAGAGCTATTGCGTTGGTGAGGTTCAGTGTTTCCACGTGGCGCACTTGGGCATGGTCGTTGACAGCTGCGCCTTGCCGTGCCGACCTTTCTACGTTTCCCGAGTTACGTGTATTTTGCGGTGCTCGGAAATTCGTATTTCGTTGATTGTCGCGTTGGTTATTATTGTATTGACGTTTATGGCACTGTTCGAGCGTGTGTGCAGGATTTTTGCAATATCGGCAGGATAATTCCTGATTTTGTGGTCCACGAGGGGCTGTCGAATTATTATAATTTCGATAATTATTTCGCGGATTATTCGGTGACATTCGTGGATAGTAATTGTTAAGCTGCCTTCGTTGAAAATTATTAATGTTCTGGTTTATCTGCGGATTTTGTTGCAGAAGAGTTCGGCAGTTAGTGCGAATATGTCCCGGATTATGACAGTATGTGCATACTTTAGGTTGCCATTGGACATGCGTAACTTGCGTAGATGGGTTTATTGTGTAACAACCTAACTTTATAGCTCGGACGTAGCTCGTCGGTAACTTTCGGTCCAGGGCTTAAAGAGGTTCGAACGGCAAGGGGAAGATGCAACGGTTGCGGTGGGCTTTGAATAAAAGAAACGATAGCAGATGCACTTATAATAATATATTTAGTAAGGGGACGATCATGCGTAACAAACGTACAGATAAGCTAGCTACACACGTATACATATATTTACAAGAAAAAGAATGAACAGCGGAAATAAGCCCGGTCGCAGTTTCGGGCGGCGCAC
>NW_017257852.1:1011-5162 GCF_001594055.1 Mycetomoellerius zeteki | reverse complement strand
TGATGCGTGTTGAAGATGCCGCTGTCGCGTATAGCGTTCTCGGGCGTGATATTAGAGAATCGCGTATACTTGGCGTCAACCGTGTCGATGAGTCTGGCTAATCGTTCGAACGTTACGTTGATACACCCATGAAACTCGAACATACGGCGTAGCATCGTTTCGGTCATCATCATGTATACAGATGAAGAACCGAGATGTACAAGCGTAACGTTGTTCAGCGTGCACACTTTGAACGTTAGTGGTCCAACGCTTATGAAATTATCTTTGTACTCGTTTCAAAGCAGCTTGTAAATATTCCATCGATGCTCGTAGAGACCCTTCCACGTTTCGAGAGACAGCGACAGTTCGTGTCCGCGATGACCTCCCAGGACGATCTCCACGTAACTCGGTGGACCAACGTTGATGCCAATTTCCAAAAATTTGTGGCCCGTAGCCGTTAGGTTGTAACGCCTGCTCAGCAAGCGCACCGCGCGACGTTCAATGCTGTGTACGTACGTATAATCTTAAAAAATGTTTTTTTAATTTTTTTTTGTGTATAGAACGTCGAAATTTACACGTTACAGTCCTTCGTTTCGAACGATGCACTGCTCTTTTTGGCGAAGTACATTTCTGAACCGTTCGTACAAGCGGGTATCACAAGACTGATCGCACCCATGATGTAATAAGACAGGTGAACCAAGTAGAAGAATGCACAGTAACCAATTTTATCAGCCAATCAGAAATCTGTCCAAAGTGCAAAAAGCAATATGGCTACCTCTATGATACGGGACGTGGGCCTGATTAGGTTAGCTCTTACGCCGTAGTCGACGTCGTGAATTAGTAAGTGGCTAAGAAATTAATTATTATTAATTAATAATAATATTCCTAAAGAAGTAATTTCTTGCCTTGTTCGCACAAGAACATATATACGACTAAGAAAACTAAATAAAGAAATTGTACCGAACAATATTGCTAAAAAAGGGAGGAAAAAACTATATCGTTTATGTAATAAAGAAAACATAGGTTGAAAAAATATTCTAAATAAAGAGATCTTTTGTTAAATCATGCAATTACATTTATTATAAATCCTGATACATAAAATGACGCTGACAACACTTAAAACTGCTGCAAGTTTTCATTAAATTTTACTAAATATTTACTAAACTTTATTAAATATAGATAAAACTCACTATAATGCCTGCAACAATTCCATAAAAACCTTTGTTGTAAAAAAGATTTTTAGCATGTTAGTAATGTTGTTATGATAATGTTAGCATGTTAGTAATGTCGCATTAGTAAGATAATGTTTAATAATTTCTTATGAATAATGTTTTTCTATTTCTTATTCGTAATCATTTAATCTTCTATATTACTATTTTACTTATTAATTTATTGATCAATGTATCTATTTATAATTATTTTACTTTTATTATGTATTTTTATTATTTTGCGAGGCTTTTATAACAGTATTTTCATATTATATATTTACAAACGTTTTTATTTACATTTTTATCATATACATTTATCAATGTTATCTTTGAAAATCGCGCTGCATTTTGGACAGATTCCTGATTGGCTGGCTTATTGCTTGGCCGCCATGATGCGCGTTGGTTCACCTGTCTTATTACACCATGATCGCACCCGCGCTATTGCGGCTTCGATGGCGTTGTTTAAATTTGAGCAGTCATGTAACACTAATCGGTTATATATGTCGGAGTGTAGTCCAGTCAAGAAATTCTTCACAGCATTGGTTTCCGCAAAATGAGTTCATGGTTCTTATTCTACGTATTTTCTTTGTTCGCGAGTTTATCTATGTTATATGTGCACGCACGCACGCACGCACGCACGCACATTACAGGGGAAGGGAAAAAGAAATACATAACAAATACGTTTACATATTTTTATTTAAAAATTCTTTTGCAACCACCAGTTATAATATATCAATATTATTATATTCTTCACTGAGAGCGACTCGTAAAGCTGGTCCTAGTAATTTATTTTTTATCATTTGCACTAAGCCGTATTCTGCTGTAGGGTTCACCATATTTTTCGCATGCATACAGCTGTTAACGAACTGTAACACAGACATGTTTTTTCCGTCAAAAGGGAGAATAGTTTCGGCGGCATCTCGTAAAGTAATATAAGGTGGATTCATTGGTCTTACGTTGTCGTGCATATAAATGGTTACCAATTTGTTGAGCTAACGTGTTTACTGAATCGTCGTTGTTAGTCATTTTGTATTATTATTATTGTTCAATTTCTAAAAGAATTCGAATTTAATGAATTCCGACAGCCTTGAATTTGTGAATTGGTTACAGATATTAGTGTTCGCGAGGTAATCAGTACTTACAAACAGACGGGGATGGCTAGTGCGAGAATTGCAGTGGCGAAGAACATCGAGTTGGTGAGTTGTATAGAGAAATTGGAACTGCTGCGGTCTTGAGAGTTGGCTTGGTTTTTTGCGAGATTGGCTTCTTGAAATGTCTTCGTTACGTTCTTCGCGAGTTGTTTGGTCTGTTTCTCACCGGAGATTTCCTGTAGAGCAGGGGATTCCCGTTCTTCCTAGCAACAGATCCCACTTCTGACACCAAAAATTTTTGCTCTGTGACGTCGGGGGTCACAATTAGTTGCAAAATTTTAGAGATTTTCGAAATCTCTCGTCGAGTCGGGTATCGGGAGGAGTAGCGATCCGGACGTTGCAGTCGAGTACCGCAGGAGAAGCGATCTGACTGCGTCGATGTATCGAATTCAGCTGCCGTTCGTCAGGGAAATGACCCAGAAATTCGATTTTTAAGGGGTCCGTGCTAGTGTGCAGTTAAAGGAGTTAAAATCCTAAAAATCTTCCGATAATCTCTGCAGAAACTCGCTAGGGTGATCGTACCCTTACGGAAAAAAACTTGTGGCACTATTGAAATGACAACTATTAGTACACATTACGTCAATAGTAATTTCGCGCACTGTTGGAATTCGTACTAATAGTGTAAATTAATACTGGTACAGTGTGCACTAGTAATGTGCACTAATAGTGCGCATTGATTATTTAATAGTTGTCACTTCAACAGTGCCCCAAATTTTTTTAAGAAAACTATTAAATAATTAATGCGCACTATTCAGGATATAAAGACGTGAATAAAATTAGACATACACAGTTTACAATAAGAACGATATATTTCTATAGAATAAACAATTATATTTTAAGAATAACTATAAAGTACGACCGTGTAAATGATAAGCATATAAATATAAAGAACGCCAATAATCAGTCAAGTTAGATGTTATAAATACAATACAAATTTGTGACAATCTTGCGTTTTGCGGGTTTTCTCCGTGTTTAGATCCATTCTTGGAATGCCAACGTTTCGTGAACCTTGCAGTTCACTTCATCAGGGCGAGGAGCAGCCTGATACTAAGCTGTTCCCCCGGGTCGTTCCTTTTATATTACGCTGCTTGTGTGGAGGGGGAGGGGGGAGAAGAAAATTGTGAGTCAAGGGGAGGAGAGGAATTCGGCCGGTTTTCAATAGCCGGGAGAATGGTCTTCCATATTTTATTTTGTAGCCATTATCTCTATTTAGATTATTAGGGTGTTTTTGTATTTCTATGGCTTCTCTATACTTTCTTGGAAAGTATGATGTAATGTTGGCTATTGTGGTCGTTTTATCGAACTGTATTTGATGTCCTGTTTCGATATTGTGTTCTGATAATGCCAACTACGTGGCGTGTTTTAGCCTGACATCGCGTTGGTGTTCTTTTATCTGTAGGTTGACCATTCTCCCTGTTTCTCCGATGTATACTTGCCCGCAGGAGCAAGGTATTTTGTATACTCCTGCGGAGCTGAGTGGAGGTCTTTGATCTTTGGGATTTTTTAAGATTTGTCCTATCTTTTTGGATGGTTTGAAGATAGTTCGGATGTTGTGTTTGTTTAATATCCTGCCGATTCGGTCTGTTGTTCCTTTAACAAATGGAAGGAAGGCTAGTATCCTTTCGTCTGGTTGTGTGTTAGGGACCGTTGTCTTGTTTGCATGTTTATTGATTACTTTGGTTATGTCTTTTTTGTCGTGTCCGTTTTTTTATAAGGTTAGTTTCAGGTGATTGAGTTCTGTCTGTAGATGTTCTTTGTCAGAGATAGTGAAGGCTCTATGTACTAGTGAGTTGATTGCTGACTGTTTTTGTGC
>NW_017257852.1:0-897 GCF_001594055.1 Mycetomoellerius zeteki | reverse complement strand
TTCCGTTTTCCTCTATATCCATGGTGAAGTGGATATTTGGATGTTGTTTGTTGAGGAAAATAAGGAATTTACGGAGTTCTGCTCTGCCGTGTCTCCATAGCACGAATGTGTCGTTTACATAGCGGAACCAAACTTTTGGCTTTTTCGGTCTAGCTTCAATTTTTACTGTGTCGAGTTTCTTTTTAGCGGATATACCTTTTTCGCAATGAAAATTTGTCATCGTTCCTGTAAGCGAAGAGGTAGCTAACTCTTCTTTCGTAAATAACAAAGACATCATCTCGCACGTTAACTTAGAGACAGACGTGTGATTGCACAAGGAAAGGCGAACCTTATTCACTATACAAGGTCCTCCAAGATCGACTGTCTTTTCCTGACAAATATGTTGTACAAAATATAAAATTTTTAGATTATTATTGAATGTAATTTTATAAAGTCCGTCGAGTTAGTGATGTATGATTCAGTTTTTCCAGTGAGGAGTTGTAGTGTTTGTGCTAATTTTTAGATTATTATTGAATGTAATGATATTTATATTCACCCAAATAGATATAGATATATATGTATATATAAGGTATCTGAGCCGAACAAGGCTCAGCATTAAATAAGGCCCATTTTTAAATTCACTTCGCTTTAAATTCGCTTAAAGCAAGTTTTAAAGTAATGAATTTAAAAGTGGACCTTATTTAATGCTGGGCCTTGTTCGGCTCAGATACCTTATAATTTCTACCTTATGCTTGTGTTCCGCATTTGTTTGATGATCATCCGAGGACTTTACGAGTATTTCGTCTGTTGCACGATTTATTGATTCGTGAACATGTTCCAAGTCATATGCATCGACTGTTTTCATAGCGTTTAAAGTATCAGAGAAATTTTCCGATAATGTTTTTGGATTTTGTGGTA
>NW_017257851.1:489312-499065 GCF_001594055.1 Mycetomoellerius zeteki | reverse complement strand
ACACCTATTGTAGATCCGGACTTACAGAATAGAGGCCCAGGGACGCTATTCTGTGACTGTTTTACAGGCCTACCGAGTTGTCAGTGTCGTTGCGCAGTTTTTTCATCATATAAAATATCTGCGCAACGACACCGACAACTGTCAGTGGGCGTGTAAAGACAGTTACAGAATAGGGGTCCAGATCGGATCCCTACCATCACTCCCTACACCGCCATGTTTCGATCACTCCAGTGTCGTAAACTAAACATACTCCAACCACCAACATTGGCTGCGTTCGGAACATCATCCGAATGTCCCCGTGTATTTTATCCTTGTTATTCACCTAGTGTTAAACAAGGATAAGACGATACCCGAGAGCACTCGGGTGTTTCCGAACGCAGCCATTGTACTCCGTTGACTCCGTTAGCGGAGTGAGCTCTGTATTTCATTACTTTAGATCTACAATAGATATTTTAAGCCTTAAGCTGTAAAAAAATTAGCCAATTACTTAAGGCTTATATAACTGCTGGTCACAATATGGCTACTTCACTTAGGAGGGGATACCTAATCAAAATACATATCAGACTGCCAATCAGAAACTCGGACGTCAATGTCGCTTCTCGTTATACATAGGACTTTCCATGGTATAAAGACAAGGGTATGCTCATCCGATGGATGAATTTAGAAAACCTTTGCGTAGCAGCCAGCTTACGTCACATTCGTGTAATCTCGGTTACATTCGGACCACTTCGGCCGACTAAAATATGGCTACGCGTGACGTTGTGGAAATTCTGTTTTCTCGCGAAAACAGTTATTATATATACTTATTGTTTGAATAAAAATTTTGGCTGCAATGAATGCTTGTGCAGTGAAAGGGTGCAAAAATAGTTACCGAAAAATGAAAAAGAAAACGTTAAAATTTTTTAGATTTCCAAAAGACGAAAAAATTGCTGCAAAGTGGCGTGAAGTATGCAGGAATGAAGTAAATATGAATTATGATAAAAATCATTAGTATTGTCGAATACAATGTTATAAACGAATTGTGACATCACAAATTTATACTTATCACTCATCATTTTCATAAAATCCTTTCCTTATCTTAATGTATTGACGCTATCGTGATTTATTTCATTTTTAACCATTTGAATTTGCCGCGTAATGATGACGTATCTGGCTGCAATTCTCAATGGCTGCGTTCAGCAGAACGTTTGTTTTGCAACTGTTGGAAGTTTCCTTCGCGCTGATTGGATCATACTTTTAGATCTAGAAGAATGGTCCTATCTCAGCAGACAATCATAAAACGGTTGCAAAACTGTTGAGTCTGCTGAACGCAGCCATTGGGTGCGTTCAGCAGAACGTTTGTTTTGCAACTGTTGGAAGTTTCCTTCGCGCTAATTGGATCATACTTTTAGATCTAGAAGAATGGTCCTATCTCAGCAGACAATCATAAAACGGTTGCAAAACTGTTGAGTCTGCTGAACGCAGCCATTGGTTGTCTGGCGTTACGATGCGCAAGAGCATACCCTTGTCTTTATCATGGAACTTTCCTCCTCAACGACACTGGACACCGTTACGTTGGTCCGACTGCACGTGATCGCACATGCGGCACACCGCACAGGAGACGTTTTGCGCGTTTTTTGGTTTCAGATTTCAGGTTCCTCGATTAAAGTGCGTGAGATGCATCTCATTCTCGCTGCGAGCGATTGCGATGGATCGGAACGCAATTTCCGCAGGAAGCGACAAGTGTTTCGAATTATTATCACGTATGCGATAGATCTTTTGTTGCAGATAGATTTTTAAATGTGATTAAAAAACGAATTAAACACCGATCGATATTCACAGACTGATTTTATATTTAAAATCGTTTTAAATTTTATTACGAAACTATTTCTATAAAATAATCGTAATAAAATAACGTCTCAAATGCTTATTTAAACAATCTTGAATAAATAAGATTGAATATATTATACATAATTTTTACATGCAAAATACATTTCTTTTTTAGATGAATTATTCTCATTCGGTCTCTTGAAATCTATTTAAAGATCATAAGTGTCGTTCTTCTTTACATCGTATAATTTAATTAAAAATTTCTTAAATTTTATTTTTTTTTATTTTCACATTTTCCTACATTGAAGACTCTTTAAAAGCTTTCTTTTTTATGAGGGATGCTTACCATAAAATTTAATTGGCAGAAGCGCAGACTTTGAGAGTGACTTTACTCAAACTCGGGATTAATTTAATCCTTCGGAGCTGACAGTGGGTCTATTAGACCCACTAAATTATAAATCTTGTCGTAAAAATGTTAAATAATTTAATTTTTTAATATTAAATTTGTCAGAAATATCAATTTAATTTTCTTTATATGTTAATCTGTAAATTTAGATTAGTCGTATTAAAATAAGCATTTATAATTTATATTCTTTTTTATATGAAATTATGTCATTTTAGTTCCTTGAAATTAATTAGTGCCTTTTAATTAACATAAATTAAATAGGTCATACAAAGCGTCATACAAAGTAACTGTTACAAATTTTGGCGTCAGTTTCGGAGGATTAATCGACGATTATTTAATCAGCAAAACTACTTATGATAAAATTTTTATAACTATATATAAATATATTTGCATTTTATTATCGTAATTCGTTATCGTAATCTTTTTCCTTTCCATATGTAAAACAATAAAGTTATTAAAACCACACACAACATAGTTCCTCCTGACTTCAATGCTCAGAATGTCTTTTAACCGTTGGAAGCTTTTGCACAGTGTAAGTCACTTTTTAAAATAGTTTTCAATGCGTTTGTCATATTGAAGGCTATTTCGAAGTCAATTCGTCTAGATGCCCAAAATATCAAAACGCGTTCCTTATATTTGAATTTTTCATTTCGAGGATCAAAGAATCATCCGTATCAAAGAAAGCGACCAACTTGATTTTGGATTTTGTCGCCTTTACTTTGATTGATTTTGCTTCCCCTGAGATGAATCCAAGTATGAATTTTAAAACAAAATTTGTTTCAAAATACGAATCTAAGGTTGCCCAATTCCCAGGTTTGAATTTTTGAGATAAAATTTGACAACACGCTATTCTGTTACGAAAATTTTTCTAAGGGAAAAAATCTAACGAAACTCATATGTGATTCTTGAAACATTGGCTGCGTTCAGCAGAAAAAGCAGCTTTTTATGCAGTAACTGTTATAAAATTCTCTAATATGATTGGTCTTGCTCTTAGTTCCTCATTGGATCTAAATGTATAAACCAATATCATATTCAAGGATTTTACAACAGTTGCAAAGCTGCTTTTTCTGCTGAACGCAGTCATTGCTTGTAACGTCGTAAAAGAAAATCAATACAAATAATTTAATATTGGTACTAATTAAAAGGTGCCATAGTTATTCAAGAAAATGGCATTACTTGTTCAAGAAAAAATCGCTCGTATAACTTTTTAGATAGAGTATGTTATATGTACAAATATTATTCGATAAATTAATCATAATTTATTCGCGTAATTCACAGATTATTAAGTTAATCGAAATTTGCGATTTGAAATCAATCTCAGGTCGATATTTATAATCTAATCTTATAGTTAAGATCGTCTTAAGTCGTTTACATCGTTTATAATTTCGAAATACTGTATGATTATTTCATTAAATAAAGTCTTGAGACCAAACTTAAAACAATCTTAAATATAAGATTGGAATATGAATATTGCCTTTAATTTTTCATTTCATGTCTATTTATCACGTTTTGCTTATATTCTATCTATTTTTACGTTGTACATATATATACTTATATACATACATATGAATATATTTTTTAATTACACAATAAAAATTATTGAAGTTAAATTTAAAAAAAAAATCATCAAACGTACTACAGCCATATGGCGTCCGACCATTTTTATTTTCGTCTTCATAATACGCGATTGAAATTGTTCTCCGATCGAGAGAACGGCTGTTACATATTCAATTTAATACATAGATAAATAGTTTCGACGCCGCGCAACGTCAAGCGTGGAATTTTTCGACCGAGTAAATTTCGAATCGACCTTATTAGGTAACCGCGAGTTCGTCGCCATAGCGACGTTAATTTGTTGTTGCGGGCTACGCGATGTAGCATGTTGTAGCAGAGAAAGTGTGAGCTTCAGGTAATATTCCGTGCGTATATAATATTCGCGATGGACGGCTATTTCAGTCCGGCAGATTTACAGGCTCTCCAAAATTTAATTTGTCCATCGAAGGACGACTCCGACAGCGAGAATGATCTACCGCAGGCGGGTGCGAGGAAGTTGGGTGAGTTTACGTTTTACGACTGATTAATTATGGAGATACACCCGGTAAAATTGTTGCTGTTAAAACAATCGGCGTCGCACGATGGCTAATTTCCCCTGTGCAATTTCAAGCCGGGTGAAGCCCAATGTATTTCCGAACTGAAAATCTCATTGTATCGTTACGTTTAATTCGATGTATTGTTTGGGATATTATTTAGCCTGGCGAAAACGCAATTAATTAGCAAATACAACAGTTCCATACACACTCGCATGCGCGAGCGTTTATTATTCGCGTATTTTTGATTATTTAATTTGCATTTTTTATTTATAATACATTCGCAAACTTGAAACTTGCGACAACGAAATGATATAAAGAGAATTTTTTATAATGCTTTTGTCTTAAGTATTTCGTGTAGATAGCGTAAAATTCATGGATGTATCTAAGATTTTTTTCGGAGAGGGGAGTTTCAATTCTGATTTTTGTTATCGTATAAACAGCATTTTTTGCATTAATGAATCGCTTTTTTAAATATTTTAGAACGTAGAATATCTTCTTCCTGAATAGGAAAAATATTAAGATTTATAAGTCATAACTTTTAAATATTTTCTTCTGACAACAATATAGGTAAAATACATTTATATAAAAAATTAAATGTATAGTTCTTTAATATTGCAATTGTTATTATATATTATTACATACAAAATATTCACGATTATCTTTCTGAGAAAAAAAATTTTAAAAAATTTAGAAAAGAGAATGGCCTCCTAGATGAGAAACTTTACTAAATATTATTAAAATTATGATATTTTGTTAAAGTTTAACTAATAAAAGTTTCAAAAATTATCTACATGATCATAACGGAAAGGAAAAAATATATATCTTATGTGACAACAAAAAATTTATTTAAAGTTAAAAGTAATATTTTTTTTTAATTAAAAATGAAAAAATAAAAACAATTTAGCGGGGAGGATGAATCCTCTGAATACGCCTATAGCAGAATTACATCCTCCCCCTTATTAGGTTCGTAATACGTAATTGCGCTGAGAATTAAACGTGTACCGCGAGTTTTATAAGCATATTTCGATTTCCTCTTCGCAAACCGGTAATATTATCGACGTAACGCTTTATAAATGATCCGATGCAGCACCCAATGAAACCGCATTGCAAGTTATATTCGCGCTGTCAATCATTAATTTTAATAGGACTCGTGCGATTCTCAATTCGCAGTTACGTTTAATTATAAATCATCGTTACACATCCGTTTTTAAATTACCGTTAAGCAGTTTACGCGCCGCCTCCAGGTGATGTTATCATGCGTTATTCTCGAGACAATGTAACGTTATTAGTCATTATTTGTGCGGGAGATTTGTGCGAAAGGCAAAAACGAGATGATTAAGAAGATGGCTAATAAAATATTTGCCTGTAAGGACCTAGTGATATTGGCACGCCGAGTGATCCTCCCCAGGATCATTTGGGACCTCATGCACTCCTGCAAAGCAAAGGTGACGATATTTGGCATCCCTCGGAGGCGGTTGACACTCAGAGCTTGCAGGATTACGACCCTAGAAAGGTGCCCGAATACGAGATGAAGTTTAAACAGGCAGTGACAGCTGAAGATGTTTATTTAGGAGTGAGTCTCTTTTTGGTAACAATTAAATAAGGCTTTGATACAACTTTGAGCATTATGAAACGCTCATATTATACAATAAATACAAAAATTTTCACCTCTGAAGAAAAGTACAGATTTAACATCTACATATTTGATTTAACTTATGCTTATACAAATAAAATATTCTCAAACTTTCAAAAAAATACAATACAGATACAGAACTCCAAATCGAATGATCCATCATTTATCATTAAATCTATGATATGACTAAACTATAATGATATGTTATACATAGTTCATTCTTATATATATTCTTATATGTTTATACATATCGTAGTTTATTCTTATCGTAGATTTAATGAGAAATGATGGATCATTCAATTTCAAGTTCTGTATTGTATTTTTTTGAAAGTTCGAGAATATTTTATGTGTAAGAATAAGTAAAATAAAATAAATGATAAATCGGTATTTTCTTCAAAGACCAAAATTTATATATTATATTTCCATGCTGCAAGTCAATAAAATTTCCATGCTTCAAAGTCAATAAAAACTAACGAAGAAAAACGTAAAGAAATGAAACAATAAGATGCTAATTTAATTTAAAAAATGAAATAATTAAAAAAGGACTACGAGCCAAGCAGGATAGTCGTGTTATAAATTTAACAATATTTTTCAAATGTATCTGTCAAACTGTCTCATTTGCGATTATTTCTTTGTTAACGATAACGATTTGCTTGTTTCTTCCTTAGACATTAAATAATTAGCCACTAATATCTGAAATTATCATATACTGACCAATTTGAAGTATGTACACTGAAGATGTGAGTCGAAACGTTTTTGATGTAAATGAAGAATATATTGTTTTTACAGCACGACAATCCTGCTTGACTCGTAATCCTTTTTTAATTATTTCGTTTTAAAATTTCGAGCCCATAATACATTGATTTCTTAATTAAAAAATGAAAATATATACATTGGTCTCGGATTGCGCTTTAAAAATTAAAATGTATGCAATTTTCCTGGAAAAATAGATTACCGTAAAGAAATATGGCCAAGATAACACATGTCTAGAATCTCTTGATTATTCTCTCTCGCAAAGCCGGTGACTTCGCGGAAAGAGAATTTATTTCACTGGACACGTTACGTGTGAATCGCGGCCTTGAAGACGGACGAATTGTTATTTAGATGGGCTTTAAAACGCCGAGCACGGCGTCCTGTGAGTGGCTGTCGGTGCTGGTGAAATTGCCCCAGGAAATGCGGGAAAAAGTCGAGCTCTCCGTGGAATCTGAGGCGATTGACGTGCGCAGTCCAAGGTGAGGTGACCACGACCGGGAATTTATTAGTGTGATCCGCGTGACAGAAGGAGAGCGAAGCTCGCCTCTGCCGTCGCAATCACGTTTGATTCCGATGGAACTGAGCGTCTACCCCTTTTTGACAATTTTACAAGGCTGTAAATCTGCCCGACGCATAAAACTAGTCGCGATTCCACCAGATATCGGCTGCATCTACCGACACCACATTCGGTGGATCCCAACGCGTCCTCCGCCAAATGGCACAGTGATACTTCCACTCTAGAGGTCACTCTGAAACTCACACGTGAGCTGGATAACGTAAACTTTTGATTTTGGATCGATGCGTCGTCACTCTGGATCGCCTATCGAAGCAACTTATGGTAAGTGTTTTAGTACGATTTTATTGTTTTCGATATTTTCCGAATGGATAACATTTCACTTCTATATGATCGTAATGATGGGTTTTGTTTAACGAGCTCGATATAGATATCTTCTTAGCCATGTGTATTGAGAGAAAAATGAATCGAAATATTGCGAAGCAAATGTTATTTACGGCGTTTTCTTCGATATTTATTAGTTATGAAAAAATTTAATTATGATAACGAAATATTTTTTTTGTAAAATATATCTCATTAATTGTAAATAATAAAATATATGGTTTATTTGCTAAGAATAAAATTTTATTTCACCATATTTAAAAATATATTTTAGTGAGATAAATATATTACTCATAAATAAATTTTGAAGTATATCTTTTTCTCAATGTGCATTAATAGGTAATTTTTATGTAAGTAATTTTTTATTTAGTTTTTCAGTTTTAATCTATCTTAATATAAATTTAATCTATGAAAAGATTTTTATTTTTTCAATTATTTCTGATTTGAGAAATTATTCGTGTCTCGGCGTATCAATCCGAGGAATATTTATACCAAAAGATTTATTATTAAAATGCGTTATAATAAAATGAGGCATCTTGTATACAGTTTCCATTCATTACATCTCTAATATATGAAACCGCGCGCCATTGATCACAATTGCTCCAGTTTGATGAATACACTATTTAAAGCGCCAGCATATAGTTGATTTATTATAACGACAACGTCACAAGTAAAAAATACGAAGTTTTCCAGAAAATGAGTTTGAATATTTTAAATCATTGAAATTCTGTAATTTTAATTTTGAAATGCAACTTTGATGTAATAAATGATTATAGAGAAATAAAAATACTTTCAAAGTATGTTTTTCTTTTCTTTTTTATGTTAATTCATTCTTTTTTGCAAGCAACTAAAAAAATCACAATTTTTGAGTTATATTATTGTTATAGCAAATGAGTGATACATCTGCTAGAATGAACCAATTTTTGAGATATATATGCAATTCCCCTCATACAAACACGTTTCATAACATACGAGAAAACGAGACCTCCGTTCATTATCAAAGACGTTTATCATTATACCTCGTTACATCCTGATAGATTTTTCTTTCTCCGACCTCGTGTCGCTCGGTAGTAGTGTAACATATCGACAACAAAATCGTATTTGCATTTTGCGTTGCATTTTAATGCCACGTCCTTGATTGTGTCCGTTACGCGATGCTAATTTCCCTATAAGTAGAAAATTGCATCTTGTAACGACGCTGATCGTTCGTCTCGTGATTATAACGCATCAACTACGCCGATGTTTATAATCGAACATACATCAATATATAGAGACGATTAGAGTAATATCGATGATAATATATGGCAATAGGCGTACAACTATCAGGGATAGACCGGCACGATCGTACTGTGAGACAATCGTTCGGACGATTGTACTTGACGAGGACTTCCTGGATTTTGATAGCAGGCACTCCAGGAGGATGCTAGAGAATGCACTTGCATCCTCGTTCAAGAGAATAGAAGTTAAATCACAAGTTGATCTTCATTTCCACTTGATCTTAAACTACACTTGTAAATTTTTACTTTGTAAAAAAAATTGTTGTTCAAATTAGCATTAAGTGTGACACAGTCAGTTTCGATCACAATTAATTAATTAAACAGTTAAAAATAAATGCAAACTATTTGTTAAAAAAATGTACTAAATTTTAATAAATATCTATTTAATAAATATCTATTTAAACAGTGCCAACTAAACGTTTATTTACAGTAAATAAATATTTATTCAATAAAAAAAGACTGTTAAAACAAATTAATGATTCTTGTGTACTAAATAGATATATCTTCATATTTAGTAAATATTTATTACTTTTTATTATTATATATATATATATATTAGTTTTGGTACTATTCAAATAAATATTTATTTACCAAAATTTAGAATATTTTTTCCGCGTATAAAATATTCATATTTTCTTTGTGTTTATCTAATAAATATTAATAACAAAAATTATAAAATATGAAACATAATATTGTACCAATAAATTTTAATAACAAAAACGTACTTATGTCCAATTATTCGTCTCTGTCACACTGATAGAAAACAAAATAATTCCAGCAACTATAAATTTGGCAACTTTTGCAATTGAAGTACCTGTAACTAATTTTACAAAGTAATAGAAACTAAAGTAGTGCTGAATATTATAAAAATATAGTCACGGTAACAAATT
>NW_017257851.1:458770-489301 GCF_001594055.1 Mycetomoellerius zeteki | reverse complement strand
ACTCAACTACATTGAGTAGTTACTTGGACTTCATGCAAATAAATATAACAATTACATTTTTCTAGTTTAGACAAAAATTTTTAAAGAGTCGCTCAGTACGAGTAGTACGGGGCTTTGTCACCAGAGGGACGTAGTGGAGTTCAGTTTCTCCTCTCTAAGAAGGAAACCACTCGCTTACAATAAAAGGTGCAGCGTTGGTTTCAAACTTGGAAGACAAAAATAAATAAGAAATGCATACACAAATTTGTAACTATGTATTATAAAGCTTTAATAAGAACAATAAGTAAATTAAGTGAACTAAGAAAATATAGTAATATTAACCATTTATAAATTGTTTATATGGTTATGTACTGTATTTTCTTAGTTCACTTAATCTAGTATTCTTATTAGAATTTAATAATATGTATATAGTTGAGGCGCTATTTCACTACAAATTTATAGTTACTGATACGACTTTTTTCTCTGAGTGCAGTAAACAATTATAATAATGTTGGAGATGAGTGACATACACGTAGCATATTCGATACATGTGAAAGTAAATACCTTGACATTATATTAAGTAATTGACTTCCTGGTATACTTGAAATATACACCTCCTTTTCTAATTATCTTCTACTAATATATGCACATTATGATATCATAATTATATATTATGAGTTCGAAAGATCAATCATTGAGATAAATATAGGCAAGTTTTTTAATTCATCAACTGATCAATCGCATTATGTGCAAATGCAACTTTGTAAAAGTTGCATTTGCGCATAATGCGATTGATCAATCGATGAATTTAAAAACTCGCCTTACGATCGTTACCTCGTTAAAGATAATCAAATTACGTTAGCCGACGTGATAGCAATGACAAAGGACAACTGCAGACTTGAGCGTGGAAAAGCAAAGCAATTGCTTTTGTAGTAAAAAAGGAGGATTACTCAAACGGAAATGTACGTGCTTTATAACGTGAAATAAACAAATGCTTCCGCTTCCACCTTCGGCTAAAAGCATTCGTTTCGTCTTTATTTATTTTTCTTCGTGGAACGTAGATGCATAAATTCAAAATGATCATGCTTTTTTATGCATTCTCCGTTTTAACACCGTTAATCAAATCAGCACGATTTTCACGAGTCGACGAATAGCACGAAATGCTTCTAATTAGTCCTGTCAGAACTTAATCAGTCCTTGAACGTAGCTCGTTAGTTTCTTGCCTCTGCCTTAATTTCCGGTTGTTAAAGTTTTTAATTTCGAACTTAACCGTTATTATCGAATAATTTTCTATTTCGCATTTTTGCAGAGAGGATGCCCTGGACGATCGTTCAAGCGTGTAAAAAGTTACAGCGTCGTAAAAAATTACGTTGCGAAACTGTGCGCATTTTCTTCCTTTTTTTTTAAAGACTTTTCTTCATAGAAGAAACTGGAGAATGATTGACATAAGATGTACCGTCGATTTTTACAACGTTTTGTAAAAATTAAATTTTAGTTTGCGGAAATCACGTTTAATGGGTGATAATATATTCAATAATAATAGCAACTGTAAGAATGCTTTTGTGCGAGCTGAACTTTATCCAAGCGATGCTGGCATAAAATTTTATTGTGTTCTCCTTTCACCCTCAAAGTTTACACGGACATTGCGAAGTCGGCAGCTTAAGATAGGCGAGCGATGTAGCGATTTTACGACGCGCAGGCGGACTTTGTCGCTCGGCGAACGCATTCAAGGATGCACTCTCCAAGGTATGCGAAAGGTACAGTGGCTGCGCACACAGAACCGGCTGCATTACGACGGGCTGTCCTTCATCGACTTCCTCCGCCGCATTTCATAGTTTATTTGGCGGAAAACGAGTGATGGAAAGTGCTTTTCACGAGCCTTTTACATCGCATGATGTTTGTCATTCTAAGATTTATAAGTAAAACGCTCATTTCTTTTTTACTGACAGAATCAAAGACGTAGTAGGCATAAACTGCGCGTTTTGCTATTTTAATTGATCTTAGCATCTGTGCTTCGTTAGAAAAGGAATACAATGTTGAAGTATATCAATATCTCTTTTTAATTTATTTTAGATGAGGGGCGCAATAAAGGTTTAGAACAAATATACATTTTGCCACAACATAACTCAAAAATTGTTATTTTAGAGTTGCTTACAAAAAATGAACGGAAATAGAAAAAAAAACATATTTTAAGAGACATACTTTTATTCTTCTATAATTAGTTGTTACACCAAATTACATTTTCAAAATTAACATTTACAAAATTGTAATGATTTAAAACAGTCAAACTCATTTTCTAAAAAACTTTGTTTTTTGAGTGGTTCGTTGTTGTGTAAATGCGATAAAAATAAACGAGGAAATAAGAAAATACACACCAAATTACTTCTTTACTAAATCGATAGTGACAATGTCTATACATAGAAAAAACGATTAAGCTTTGGAAATTGAACTAGATTCAGATCTGAAAATAATTTTATTGTACTATCAAAATAATTACGCAAGAAACTTAAGCGTGATGAGCAATGTTGCAAAAAGTTTTGACATTCTAACAACTAGTTTGAGTGCCCCACACAATTATTTTGATAAAGTTATTTTTAGATTTGTATCTCGTTAAATTTTTAGACACTTCGGTAAAACTATCCTTTTCATATTACGTTTATGAACGGATCAGATAGTGTTTTTACAATATATTTAATATGTTTATTTCGATTATACGTACTATGATATCTAAACATCATTCTTTGCTTAGAGTTTTTGAACTTTATCATATCGTCGTTGAGATTTAATTATGAATCAAATGAAAGATTAAAACGTTTATCAAATTAAAAAATTCGGAGATAGCGTAAGTAGATGATTTTAGTGAAACATGACGATTAGGTCATTCGAGATTTCGTCGAAATTTTCAAGTGTCTGGCAAACACGAAATAAAATGCGGAGCGTCAACACGCACTCATGGTGGTGGCATATGCGAACATTTCCTCATAAATATGCAAATAAATATTTAATATTTATC
Source organism: Mycetomoellerius zeteki (assembly GCF_001594055.1). NCBI lineage: Eukaryota > Metazoa > Arthropoda > Insecta > Hymenoptera > Formicidae > Mycetomoellerius > Mycetomoellerius zeteki. Next base: position 486,309 of record NW_017257851.1, on the reverse strand, counting down.
GTAGTCCTGAAAGAAAAAGTTCAAAGGTACTGAGAAATATACTAGCGAATTCTTTTTTAACTAAGAAAAACTGGAGTAGTGCTACTGCATTGTAAAGTAGAAATCTTACGACATGATTTTCCTAAATGAACAATTTTATTCATTGCAATGCAGCAATCTGGTATTTTACTTGAATAAATTCTCTTTTGTTCAAATTCTCGGAATCCTCTTGAAACAAGCTCTTAATATTTTTCTAATATAAACAACATGGAAGAGCAATATTAATTTTATTTTAATACAATATCTTGGACGTCTTTGTTTATCAACAAAAAATAAAAAATAAAAAAATTTAAGTTTAATAATATTATGAAAATATCTTTATATTCAAATTACTTAATTAACATATTTGAGGAACCTTTTTTTACATTTTTCTTATTTCTGAACGAGAATCTTTCATATTTCTTTAAATTAACAATATTATTTCGTTAAATAAAAAGGGAAGAATTTTGCTACAATTAAAATAATATTTTTGTTTAATGTATTAAATATGACTTACGTCATGTTACCTTTAAGCGTGTTGAAAGAGGTTCCAATCAAAAGCCTCCATAGCTCAGGGGTTAGAGCACTGGTCTTGTAAACCAGGGGTCGAGAGTTCAAATCTCTCTGGGGGCAAATGTTTTTTTTTTTATTTTAAATAATATTTTTGCATAATATATTAGCCGATAAGCTATTTGCAATAGTGTTCATTTTTATATCACGTAAATGAAATATATAAGGAAATACAGAGATTAATTTTATCATACATATACACATGCATATATTCACACACATATATGTATAAATATAATTCTATTGTATGTGCAATACTTTAATCACGTATTCCATTTAAAAAAAAAAAATGTAAAAAAAGATTGTGCAAGCACGTGTCCGGAAATGTTTACTTAAAAAGGTAATAATATGACGTTAAACCGTTAATGACAGTGCACTGAGTTGATATCGAAATAATGACTCATTCGATTATTCGTATGCATCAAAGGAAAGGAGATTTTTTTTAATAGTTATATCAGAACTTGTAAAAGTAATTATTATTATTGATATATTATGTATATTAAATTAATAACGTGCATCTTTTTATATTGGATTTGTCAATATATTGATTGACGTCAGAAATGTAGTTTTAATAAAGCTTTCTATTTTTATAAAAAAGGCTTTTATAAAAAAGAGTGAATGACGTCCGTTCTTTTACTATTATATTGCTAATAATGTAAAATTCAAAGTTTTTTTTAACATAAATAGAATTTATTTTTAACACGCTTAAGGAGACCCTAAGTCTGTATTACCGATTAAATCGTAATTTTTGTATAACTAATTGCTTTTTCCTATTTTACAGATTCGAAAATTCTTTTCCAGGATAAAAGTATATGCATTAAGGGGATTCTAAAGCCGTCTGTATTACCGACTAAATCATAATTTTTGTATAACAAATACTTTTTTCTCTTTCACAGATTCGAAAATCCTTTTCTAGGATTAAAGTATACACATTAATACGTGTTTGTGAGGTGGAGTTTATGCCGAGAACGATAAAAAATTTTTCTTAAGATTTTTCAATTTCGAAATTTGTGTCGTTCTCAACATAAACTCTACCTCACAGACACATATTAATGGGTATATTTTAATCCTGTAAAAGAATTTTCGAATCTGTAAAACAGGAAAAAAGTAATTGTTATACAAAAATTACGATTTAGTCGATAATATAGACGGCTTTAGGATCCCCTTAATACATGTCTGTGAGGTAGAATTTATGCCGAGAACAATAACAAATTTCGAAATTGAAATCTTAAGAAAAATTTTTTGTCGTTCTCGGCATAAACTCCACAGACACGTATTAATGCGTATACTTTTATTCTGGAAAAGGATTTTCGAATCTCTAAAAAAGGAAAAAAGTAATTGTTATACAAAAATAACGATTTAATCGATAATACAGATGGATTCTTTTAACGTATTTCTGCGGAACTTAATTAAAGCGGGGATTCGTTTCTAATCCGTTAGTCAGTTCATAAAAGCAGGTTTCTGTATCGACTTAAGGAATTGCCACGCGGTGTCGACGTCAACGTTTATTAAGAAACTTTAGCCCTGTACCCTTCTCCAGGTTACATCATTTGTGTCATAGTATTTTAGTATACATAATATACAGAGTGTACCAGAGATTGTTGCATCCCTTTTTCAACTACAAATTCCTCTATGAAAGGACTTCATATTCCTCCTTTGATCAATTTTTGAGAGTTTATTATTCTTTAATGAAAATATTATAGGATTTCCGATTTTGCAATTAGTCAACAATAAAAATTAATAAGCTAATTAAATTTTAAATATAATATATAATAGAATGTTATTATTTAAAATTGAAATTAATTGAGTGAGTTTTAATAGATCTTAATAGAGCCATAAATATCACGATATTCTATGTTTAACGTTCTCAGAAAGTTAGAATTAATTAAACTGCTGAGAAAAACAGTGAAAAACAGTGCGAGTTGACCGATGCAGTTATGATTTAGAGGAAATAAGCGAGTTTTGATACATCCTGTAGATGTAACGAGAATTATTGTCGACTGGCCCTGCAGAGTATATGGGATATTAAACTTTCCGGAACTTTCTCAATTTAGCATTGAGCCATTGTGGTTACCGAGTGCCTTGAGTGCTTTCCGGTCAAGACTCAATAAATGGTAACACAACATGATATTGTTTTGGTGAAATTTACGTGAGATCGTTGCGGCAAATTTGCGCGGAAACCTTTTTCATTCGTAGATAAAAAACCCTTTTCACATTCGAGAAAGCGCTAACAGATTCAATCTTCTTTATTAATCAGTTTCTATGCCACGGAATAAAATATCGTAAAATGTGACGCAATACTTATTTTCCATAATTATAAAATTATGGTAACAATCTGAAGGTAATAATATTAACTTAATCAAAAGATTTTGTTCTCGAATAACCCGCATTTTTATATACAGCAAAATTGACCGCAAATAAAGGCGGAATAAACTACGCGAGGCGTACGGTGTGGTTCTCTCGGTCTCCGTGATGTATTCTCGAAATGCGACCGGACTGGCGTATGCATCCGGCCAATTATTTTTCCATTTCTCACGGATAGCGTTAGCCATCCTCTCGCGCCATTGCGCTTTCGTCCAGGATATCATTCAAGAGATGGGAATGCCATAATGGCCTCCGAAACGCCGTCTCGGAAAAATTTCAACGGGCGTGCACGTAGAGCTCCCGCAATAGCTATCGCGCGTCGCCGTATGGAACCCACTCGGCGAGGAACGAAATTGAAAAGCCCATAAGCCTGCCAAGTGTGTACCGGGTGATACCGATGCAATACCGGATATCTGCGCCGGTATCGACGACAGAATTTATTCGCCGTAAGACGAAATGGAAACGTCCTGTGATGGACTATGTCCTGCTTTTTTTTCACGACAAAATATGCGGCATAAAAATTTGGAAGTTCTTTTATTCTAACCGTATATTTTTATTTCAAAGTTGTATAAATTTTGGAAAATATGCATGGAAAGAATGATTTTGTTGAAGCATTAACAAATTTAAGATACAGATCTGAAAATAATTTAGTTGAACCATCAAAATAATCATGATGAACAATTCTGCAGAAAATTTCGACATTCTAGCAACTCTAGTTTGAGCGTCCTACATATTTTACTGACGCAACAAAATTATTTTTAGGTCTATATCTATAATAGTTAAATTAATTAACTACTTCAACAAAACCGTCTTCTTCCCGAATCTTTCGAATTCGTTAGATTCGATAATGTTATATAAGGTAACTTTCAAATTCTATATGGCTTAAAGCTTTATGATTTTTTTCTAATTTTTTGCTAAGTCAGACATCCTGCACGACTTATACTAGTGTTATCTGTTGAATTTATCGGGTAATTATCCAAAAACAGCGAGTAGAGTGTACTTATTGGATACTAAGCCATATAGAGTCTGCGTGTGTGAATGTGGATACTTTATAATTCTTTAAAGATTTTATGCTTTGAACAAAAGCTCAAAACAAGTGAAAATACATTTTTAAACATCGAAATGTTCCCGGGCCTCTTTACTACAGCTATATATTAAACGTCAGAATCAGGAAATTATATGAATCTTTTTCCAATGTACATCACATGTTGAAATAAGTTATCTTATTTCACACGCGCCGCAGCTATTCGTGCTCGATCAAATAAAATGTACCAAAGTCTCCGTCTATGATTCTCTTCCAGTAATAAAAATGACCGTATAATTTAATCTACACGTGTTCTATACGAAAACGGATCTCATGACAGATGATTAAGATTTATAGCTATCTAATGTTCACACGGACCGAAAAGAGAAAGTGCACAAGTCGCATACGAGCGCAGCATGTGAAAAAGTTATTTATTTCGACGTATATACTGCAAGAAAATAAATCACGTTATATTTCTGATGTCGATGTGCCGCAGTGATAAATTAAAAACTTTAAGTACTAAATTTAGTTGAAGTTTTTCAGAAAACCACGTTTTATTGATTTAAAAGAAAGGGAGAGGATGCGTTTAACTAACAATAAGATAATGAAAACTTGTTATACATTGAAAAAAATATAATGTGAGCAATGTAACAATACAAAAGTAGTACGAGCTTAAATTCGACAATATTTTGCCTGATTTGCAAAAAAAAGTTTACAGTATTTAAGATATTCGTGTTTTGTTAACATTTAATTAGCGTGAAGCAAGCAGTTCGTTGGTGTTCCACTTTAATTTTAAATACGAAGTTGCAGAATATCTTAATGCAGAATGTAAATAAGCAGTCGTAGAATGCAAATCGAGGATAAAGAGAAGAAGTCCTAGATAAAGGTAACTGCACAGTAACAGTTCTCGATCCTTTTCTCTGTTCCAGAGTAGATTGAATAATCTGAATAAACCGCACGATACTTCTGAGTGCCGTCGGATTTGTCGCGCACGAAAATATTAATATTTTATTTCTTCTAACGAAATATCTGAAATTATACTACATTTTTGTTGTATAATTATATTTATAATTAACCAATTACACTTTTTAAATGAAAAGTACGAAATGATATAATATAATTTTAAAACGAAACGTAATAAATATTAAATTAATGAGAAAAAATGATAAGAAAAAGAAGGAAAAAGAGAAGAGAGGGGGAACATTAATAACTTTTTTATATAAAAAATTATAAAATGATACAAAAATTTTTGATTTGATAAAATATTTTCTTTCTTTTTCTCAAATTAAGTCTGTATATATACACGTGTGTGTGTGTGTGTGTGTGTGTGTGTGTGTGTGTGTGTGTGTGTATGTGTAATTTTGACAATTTTATACGCATATTGCGTTTTACAACATTTAATGTAATCTTAGATTTTGCTAATTACTGGCAATTAGTTCGCTACGTTCTTATAATCTTCGTATTGGCCTTGTTCTTCAATTTCCTTATCACATTTTAAATCAAAGTGAAGAATGTTCCATTTAATGTTGCGTGGAAAATTTAGACTTCGTTTACACTTCCAACTCACACTCCACTTTTATTGCTTTCGTAATTAATGTTTAAATCTTTATATCAAAGATGACAATATTTGAAGATGACATATAGAGATCTGATGTAAGCAAAAGGGAAAAAATATTTAACTTTTTATATATCAAGTTTGATTAACTCTTTCCTCTTTCTCTCTATCTTATTTGGAAAAGGTGTTCTTTCGATAGCTTTGCATTTTGCAAGACAGACTCGCGTTATTAAATCCCGCGATTTGAATCTCGAAACATAAAACTTGATGAAATTCCGCGATTCAATGAAAACGATCGAGTTTTTCTATGCCGCATACAGTTTTCCCGGCTTGCCATTCAACAACGAGAAACAGAGGATCTAAAAATCCTATGAATCGAGAGTCCGCGTGTGCGGAACGATTTTCATTCCGGACGATGCATTAGGGCTGAACGAGGGACGTTTGTTGATTTTCTTCCTCGAAAACGACGACGATTTGTTCGCAAACATTTGGTTTCTCGAGGCACGGCCCTACATATCCGACCGCATTTTTCCTCTTCCATCGACGTCGTCCTATTCTCCCTGCTAGGTTCCTCATAAACGATCGTTAAATAATTATTCTGCCGACAATATATTTACGACGTATACGCATGCGTGCAATAAATACAAAAAATGGATAGAAAAGTTGGATTTTTACGTGTTAAACAATTTTTTTTTCTGCTCTTCTTCAAATGAAATGGAGAAATGTATGTAATAGTAATTTATTATGTGTTCAATTCTACTTTATTATGGAAATTGCAATTTAAACTGTTAAACAAATGTTGGGTCAATAGTAAAAATATCTTGGCAGATATATGCGCATAATAATGATTAAACAGCAAAAAATAAATGGAAATTTAGTCTTTTGGCTGTTCATTTTTTAACAATTTTATGATGAGAATTTTATGTTAAATAGATTTTTTATATATATTTTTGGTGATATTTTAACGATATTATTGAAATTATATTATATAAAATATAATATATCACATTTTTTTTACGTAACGTATTTTATAAAAATTTAAAACGAAACTAAAATTCAGAAAATAACAATTTAATTTTTCGTTGTGAAAAAAACAAATGCAGGAAGCAAGTGCTGTAATTAATACAATTAATAACGTTCGGTTTAAAAAAAGGAGATAAATAATTAGATTTCCCTGTAGAAAATTTAACTTTCAGGTTTTCCTTGCAATAAATTTTACTTATTTTTAGTTTACATCCCTTGAGACACCCTGTACTGAAGGTATAAGGATGCGAATACCGAATTGGGGGACAAAGTTCTATATATATATATATATATATTCTATAGGTTACTTTGACACGAAGTAACGTAATGTGGTAGTGCGAGGATGCGTTTGCCTTCTTGACCTAGTTTGCTGAGGAATATAAAGGCTCTTGCGCAGCGTTGTTACTGATACGCGACAGGAAATTGCAGCCAGTTTCGATATATACGATATCGTTTATAACCGAGGAATAAGCATCGAACGACATCTTGTTCATCTAACAGTTAACTCGTCGCAACGCAGTTTAATGATCGAGGCCGGGCGTACTTCATTTCCGCACTTCAATTTGTCGGATTCGGGAATGTAATGTTAAACGAGAACGTAACGAAAACGACACGTTAGGCTAAATTACATTCTAATTACATTGCTGAACTCGAAGGCGGAGCAAACCTGCCTTCATTAATTTGAAAAACAGGATTTCTATCCCTTTCATGAAACGAAAAAGGACATTAAGGTATGAAACATGTTTTGAATACTTTTTTATCTTTATATAAAATATAAAATATTTTATTTATTATTGAAACAGACCTGTGATGTCGTTCGTAATGTACAAAACAAAAAGAAAGAACATATGTATTGTTTACTTATATTTATTTTTCGCACTCACACAGCTTTTATTATATATGTAGGGTAAAAACAGGGATTATGGAATAGCTTTTTTTAAATTAACATTGCTCCGATATAAATGCATATGAAGATTTTAAATTTACACAGAACTTTTGAGGAATATGTTAGCTATAACATCCAATAAATTAAAGTCGCCAAAATTTAAGTCCAACGTCAATATTAACAAGAAAGTCAAAAGTGAGAAAATGGGGGGGGGGTCTAAAAAAGGGGATGTAATATGGAATACCGATTAAATTTTGACCATAGTAATAAATAAAGTCCAAATTTGTTTATTTATGTAAACTGATCAAGAATAATAGAAAATTGTTCACATTTTTATTGTACAATAACACAGAAAATATAATAGCATCATTAAACGTTATTACGCATGGACAATAAAGAATACAATTAAATCTTGAATCAAATTAAATTATGACGTACAATAAATATTAGCATCTAAAATAAACATTATTCACAAGAAGAATCAAAAAGTTATATTCTCAACCCTCGATGTATTCCACATTACCTGCATGTCGTCATATAACAAACAAAGTCTTTCCGTAGCAATAAACAAGTTTGAAATAGCAATTAATCTGCATAATATTGTTCATGCAACATTATTAAAAGCGTCTGTGCAATATAAGCATTAAAAAAAACTTACCTTCAGTTTGTGAGAACACTTTTTAGAAAAAGCTGCCGGATCTCCTGACGTAACGAAAATCAATAAATGTTAATTGTAGCAAAACGGTTGGTCGGACCGAGTTCATTGCTTGTTATGACATATTTGGTAACAGTTGCAATAACTTTCAGCGATTGCTGCCAGATTGCAATGCTTTGTTTAAAAAATAAGCCACTATTCCATATTAGTAGCCTATGCCATAATCCCTGGTTTTAAACCCTATATACCATATATTATCAAATTTTTAGTTTTCAATATTTATACGTTGAAGATTGCAAATAATAGCTTTGTCATCTCTGATTGAATATGATTCGATGGTACTTTAAAAGGATTATTGTATGCATTAGTTTGGAAGAATGATTTATTGTATTAATATTATTTACGCCAAATGTAAATTTTCCTCTCGCTGCGATCTCCAAATATTCAGATGATTTAGACCATTGTTTTTCTCATGTAACTTGTTTGGACTAGCATTTCTATAATTTGTGGTTTTTATGCATGCCCTACATAATTTCACGTCATATATTTTTATAAAAATTTAACAAATTAAAATTTTTTTCTCTCATACAACATAATATTTATTATTCTTTTTGTATGATATTTCAAATGTTGTAATCACAACGAAGCTGATCTATTTTGCTTCGCTTTGTACATTTAACTGTTTCGAGCAAAAAAGATTGTCATCAGTTGGGCGACGAAATGGACGAAAAGCAGTTCGACAGGAAATTCGTGAAACTCACGAAATAGTACTCAGCTCACGACTTTCTTGAAATTTTTGTCAATAAGGCAAACGTTCCTCCAAGGGTTAAGTAACTCGTAGAATTAACGTCGATAGCATTGCGAAGGGCGCGAAAAAAGCGCGGGAAAGGGAAGGGAGTTGAAAAAGTTTTGCCTCCCAGAGAGATTTGCGGTCTGCAACCGTCGGTTTACAAGACCAGCGCTTTAACCCTTGAGCTATGGATTCATTTGTGATATTTTTTTTCTTTTACGAGATTGCGCTTCCATAAAATGCCCCACGGACCAAGTGTTTATCGAAGAAATTGTAAAGTAAAAATTTTTCGTTGAGATTTAGAAATAATCTCACACATTATTTTTCAGAAAGTATAAAAATATTAACAGTAATATAATTTATTTCTTTAGCTCCTTCTTTTCTAGTTCCTTAATTCATTTTTGATTTTTTCTTTGATGTCAAATATATTTTAATTAAAAAATTATAGAATCTAATTTTAATTGATTGCAAGTACATCCATTTAAAAAATAGTTATTATTACTGTTGATAAAAAAAAGTCACAGTATCGACAATGACAGAGAAGATGTTGTTTATATAATAATTAATCGCTGCATGATAATAGTGGTTCAGATTTTCTCAATGATGAAGACATGCCCTTACATCGTATCCAATTTATTTCTAACCCTCTCGATTAAATGGCGCGTAAAACTCACGAAGGAATCCTTGAAGAACTACCGGTCTCAATGGACTATTGTGAAGCATCCCTCGCTTTTAGAAACAAGCACACCGGGACGGCGAGTTATTCTTTTTTTTATTTCCGGGGATAGAATAACAACTACGCGCGGTGGATACCGGTTAACTTTTATCTTCCAACGTAGAGTTACACAGTGAGTTTTCTCCTTAGCTTTTTTTCGCGGTTCTTTTTCAGTTTTTTTATATCCGCTCTTTGTAATCCAATACTCGCACGTTGACGCTACCGTCTTTTCAAAACTTTTGTTCAGAAGCATGGAAGCTTCGTAATAGTCACGGCATTGATTGCTTCGCAATATCGATCCGCGTTATTCTAACAACGATAATTTTTTTGAACTTTTTTCTTTTTGAATTCTCGTTTCAATAATAATCGATTTTTTCTTTCATTTTGGCTTGAGAGATTTATTCCCGAAATTCGATCAATCTTTTTAGAAACTAACTATTAATATATCTTAAATTTTGTTTTGTTTTGTTTATTGAATTGTTAACAAAGAATGCGAAGAGGAGCAGCGCACGAAACGCCTTGTGATTCCATCGTCCATGCTAGGCAGGCGGTGCCAGCCTTAAAAGTTAATTGCAACGGCGGTCAGGCAAAGCGGCAGATGTTCCGGATGTGAAATTTTCCTTGCCGAGGTCGGTCGGAGAGGGTGCGGAACTTGTGCAGTTTCAGCAGAAATGATGGGAGTTGGGTGAAGTCCTAATGTCCGTCGGACTCTGCCTCGCGGTGGCGAAGAAGGAAAAGGATAACTGTGGTATCCCGAAAAGGGGAGGTTGGACTGATAATCGTTTCGAAAGTGTGTTTGTAAATAACGACACGAACAAGTTTCTTCTAGAAGCTTGGGGATGGAGAAACGCGAGCACGTTGTACATTTAAGAGATTGATGCATTTTACATCATTCAATTTCGTCACTCGGGCTGATGAAATAAATTTGTCATTTGAGAAATCCCAAGCAGAACAGAAGTCATCATGAATTTAAAATAACACCAAAGTGGTTTCGAAATAATTACTAAAAGTCGCTTTTTGATTATTTAAGATTGATTTTAACGTTATTTAACAATTTCGTAACTTCTTGTTTTGCTTGGGATAAAGTTTCTGGTCACTCGCTACTGTTATTTCAGATTGTGCCGTCAGAAGAGAGAAAATGCATAAAAATTCTTGCAAAACACAAAATGGAAATATTTTTTTAATAAAACAACACTTGCAATCAATAAAACAGACTTGAAAATTCTTTTATTTATTCAATAAATAACCATATAAATTTTGTGCTGAAAACGAAATAAGTTATATTTACAGCTATAAAACTGTCAAATTAATAATAAATATAAACAATTAAAAATAAATATTTTTAATTCCTCTTTTCGAAATAAAAAGAGAGTTTTCAGTATATTGTATAAGTTTCTTCTACCGATCACAAATATTATTTTATTGAAAAATATTTCTATTTTAATATATTTTGCAAGAATTTTTATTATGTATTTTCTCGTACTGATGTTATAAGCTGACACAGTAGTGAGATGACCAAGAGCCTTAACGTGAGATAATTACGATATAAAGTGACACGAGACTTTTTCATAGGATGCCTTAATTTTGTATTCAAATAAGTTATTACGATATTATACACAAAATAGAAAAATATCTTCCATCTCAGCAAATATTACGTAAAAGATTATTCGCCAATAATATTAGACTTTTGTGAAAAATTCATGGAATCTAAATATCTAAATTCTTTTCACACACAAGAATTTATATATAAAAATTTTTTCTTACTTGTTTACAACGTTGATTTCTTTCATAACGAAAGAAATAAGTAGGTACTGACCGTAAAAATTTAATTATATTCGCACGAGAAATGAAAGATTTTAAAGAGACACAGTCAAGAAAAAACTTTTTTAAAAAAATCGCTTTCTTTCGCTTTTACGTATGTATCTTCTTAAATTGTTACTTGAAACAGATTTGGGTGCAAATGCGTGCGAGAGTAAATCCTTCAGATACACAATGATCCCTTTCTGCGAGACCTCTCGATCCGTAAATTTCGTTGCTTACGTAAATACCGAGCGCCACGTATCCTTTACTTTGTGTGCTTAACTTCGTGAACCAGTTCGCCCTGTAATCCCTCGAGAGCGCATAGAGGCGGCGCGGCGCGGCGCAGGACAGGTCGAGTTTACTACGGCGAAGGAAATTCCCGCGGCAGCTCGCGCGTAGAATACCGAACGATAATTAGGTATCGATTTCCCACGTGCCACGAGGGTGTCGGCGATAATCGACTTCGCCTATCTTAGTTGTTGACCCTTTGGCCACTGCCAGCGGGTATGTATATATCAAGTATGTACGTAGTATTCTTCTAGTAGGTACTCGTGAATTCCTAACCCAGTTTCATTGATGGCATAGTGAAGTATTTCGACGAGACGAGAACGCCCTGTTGGGCTCGCATCTTGTATGACAAATTGAAGGTTCTCTTTTCGGGTAAAAATAATATCTTCTGCGTAATAGAAAGTTCGCAATTTTTACAAGTAAAGTAGTGTCTTCAAAGCGAGAAAATGTTTTCGGCGACCTAGTTGATCGACAATTTAAGTTTTAAGTTTAACGATAAGCCCTTTCTAAATTTTGCTCTGTTTCGAAAGATTCAAATATTAAAAAGATTATCAGGAGATTAATAGGGATACTCGATTAAGATCATTAGGTAAAGATCTATTCTTGTAAAAAAACATAATACGAAAATTAAATTTACATCGCTCAGTAAATGAATAATATAGAGGTGGATTGTTTAAAAGAAACTCTGAAAAGACTTAACTATATGGTGATTAATATAAAAGCTTCCATAAAAATAGCGAGAATAAAATAAAATTTTCTCATCGCACGGTTTTTAGCTTTTCTATAGGTATATTATATATATCGCATAAAGGTTTCTTTACATTTTTTATGTATTTTATTTTCAGCGAACTTTCAAACAGAAATTTCTTATGCTAAGAATCAATATCCATTATGAAGAGATAATAACAAAAAGATGTTAAAACTTAAGTTATAATTAGTTTTTAAAATAAATGACGCATATTTTGAGAAATTTTATTCAAATGCAATATTTTCTATGTATTATCAATATATTTTTTATTAACTCCGCGCGAAGTAGAACTATGTATGAAATATTGAATTTAAAAGTATGTAAAATCGGTTTAAGTAATTGCTATATCGAAATAATTGAGTCTGAAATTTTTATCGTTATTTCAATGGGAATATTTCAAGAGATTAATATCTCGGAGTCAGTGCATATATATCTGATTTTGCATATTGATTATATAAAAAAGATGATTTTGATTAATGTACGCGTATACAAATTAAAAAGTATCATCAAATTTAATTTGTAATTCAGGATTTATAGCAGCTTCAAAATCAATACATTAAATATTAGAATTTCTATTTAAAACTTTTTATTACAGCATTCTCTTTATTTCCATAACTCTAATGTCCACATCCACATCTGTATTCACATCCGCATTCATGATTTTATTTTAACATTTCGATTTACTTAAATAAACAGTTTTCTTTTGCATACAGAAATCTTTTTGGCGTTTGATCAAGAAAAGATGTTAGAGTTTTAAGATGAAATATGTTTAAATGTGAGAGATCAGTGGATAATTAAATTTATATACACTGACTAATATTAATTTTGTTCGTTTATTCACTAATTCCATATTTAAACATATTTCATTTCGGAACTAACATCTTTTTCTAGTAGTATACCTAAAAAGATGGGTTTTCTTTTCTTCCATAGAGAATAGGCATCTTAAAAATGGCTCTGTTCACAACACATTTCGGAATTTTTGAGCTTAATATTTTCTATTTTCAAGTGGATAGTGTACATCGATGGATTATACATAGTGACGTCGACTTCATGGTATGAAATGCTCTATATCTGGCTTGGAGGGCTGTATGAACAGGACAGGCATTCTAGATCAGACCTTGTGGTGCACGAAGAAGAAGCCATCCGTTAAAGTTTATATTCCACACTCGACGCTTCCTACGGCACCGGAACTGCGGTGTTCTTGACGATATACGTACGGTCGCCATAAGTCACGTACCGTACGAGCACCGAAGTATTTTTCACCCCCGCGTATAGAACTCGCTCGCCCCTTTTTTTCCGGCTGAGGTAGATAGAGATAAAGCAATCGAATGGGAAACGTTGACATTTAACAAAATATCTGCCGCAAAACATCTCGCCATAATTTGGAATATCTTCTACTGCACAAGAAGTAGAGAATGTAAAATATTTGTGTCGTAATTTTGAATTTTCGAATTAGTTGATTAATTATCCAAAACAATATCCTAAGTAAAGAAGCGTATATGCGTCATGATTGGACGAAAAATATTTTAATTAAATGATTTTACTAATAATAATTACAGATTCATAACAATTCGACAAGAGACATTTTTTTTAACGAAATATTTATTTGTTGTATGAAAATACAATATTTCTAATATAATTCCACAGATTCACTTAAGCCCTAGCTTAATTATTCAAGATTTGGATCATTGTTTGAGCTACATGATGATGCAAAAGATAAACAGATTAGTAGATAATAATTATGCATCCTATTAATAATAATGACATACTTATCAATTGTAATTATAGACATATCATTAATAAATATTAATAAATTAATGCAAACATTAAATGATTAAATCAGAATAATCAGATAAAATCATACAAAACTTCTTATTTTTATGCTTTATCACGCATCAATCACGTTTTAAGTGGAAAAATATATATACATTTGCATTTGTCGATTTTTCATTAGAAACAAAATCTAACTGTTCTTTTCTCATGCATTCTAACGAATCCACGGAGAACAATGAAACGTAAACCTCCGCTTCCTCGTCCAATCAAGCAAACGAGCTCCGATTATACAATATTTGGTCACGCATTCCAAAAGTCACAGATGAAATCGAGAGAGCATGGAAGCGATTTAATTAAAATCGTTCTTTTATCATGGAAAGCGGAAGAGTCGCGCGATCGTGGTTTCTTTTGCCATAACGGAAAAGTGCTGAACAAGGGGGATAGATATAACTGAATGTAGAAGGCAATTAGTGTCCGATCTCTTTGTGCTTCTGACAGTATCTGCTGTTCTGCTACATGCGCAGGTAATTCATGTATCAATAAAGAAATCTTCCTGATACTGAGCTGAGCATTCCGCAGAGAGAGAGAGAGAGAAGCAAAATTTCTTTATTATATAGTTAATTCTAAAAAATCATGCAGAAATAAAATTTCTTATATAGTACTTCTAAAAATAAAAATTATTCACACGAAGTGTTAAAAAATCATTATAATAGAATTTACAGGTATTTCCTCATTTGATCGAAAAAATTCAAGTAATCTATTATACATAATGTCATAATTGTATATTAAAAATCATTATATAACATTTCAGCGGGAGTGTACACGAAAAGAATGGTTTTGCCGAAATGTTTAAAAATTTAACTAAATGCAGATCTGAAAATAATTATGTTAAACCATCAAAATTATGTTGGATGATCAAGCTGGTTGCTAAAATGTAAAGATTTTTTGCAGTATTAATTATATATTAACATGCTTGAGAGTCCTATATGTGGGATGCGATGCGATTTGGCGCGCTTTTCAAGTGCGTGAGCGAGTGGCGAATTTCGTAGAGAGGCGACATGTAGGCAAGAGAGGGTGAGAGTCCATCCGGCGACACGCGAAAGCAAGCAAGCAAGTGTTGTTATCTCTACAAGTTTATATTCTCTTATATACTCGTAATAATATACATATATTCACCATCTCTTGTGTTAATCATTAATCACATTGTTATTCCTATATATACATGCAATTATTTTGATGGTCCTACATAATTATTTTTAGATCTGCACTACCGCTAAAAAATTTCAGTACACTCCGTTCATGAAAACATTTTGTAATATTTCCATAAAGAATAAAATATGAATATACTATGAATATTTTTAAATTTATTACTACATATTCATTAAAACTGAAAAAAAGAACCTAGTTTTTTAGATAACTATGTATTTCTTAAAACCTTTGAGTTTCGATAACAAAAGTCAAATTCTTAGCATTCTGTCAATAAGTTTTTCAAATGTTTTAATCAAAGACTTATGTTTAATTTGACGTTTAATTTCTGCAAAAATATTGTTTACATATACTACTCTCTTATTGTTAGTTGCCAAATGTTTATCGGTGCCTAACGAAAAATTTGAAATCGATATTTCTTTCAGAAATCGACAATATTTGTAACATTAATTTGAAAAATTTACTTATAATTTCCGTTTATAATATTTTTTCGGCAATTCGTCACTTTATTGAATACTCGATGACTGAATAAGAGAACATATATCAAAACAGAGGGGAAAAAAAATTTGTTTTTACTTAATTTTTATATACTGAAGATGGCTTAACGTATTTTAAGTCTAAGACGACAAAAGACAAAACTTATTTCTAAAGGAACACTGTTTTTCACCTTGTACGATGTTATGGATTTTTATAAAACTGATTGATAAAATTATCAACTAACAAATAAAAAGTCTATACTTTTATAAACACTAGAATATAAAAAGGAATATCGTGATAGGGAGAAAGATTGGGAGGAACGAGAGAACAAGATAGTTGCTATAAACCTCTTATCTAGAGTAAGGATACCGAGGAAAGACTACATTCCAAATATCTCGCATACAAGCTTCATATATGTATATATGTGTGTGTATATATATATATATCACATGCGCGAGAGTGTCTCTTATTCTCTTTCCAGGCATTTGACATTTTCATCACGAACGTCTCGCTGTACGTGTCACTTCCAGCTAATTTTTATGTGATTGAGAGGTATAGCAGGGATATAACTTCGCTATTCAAACGTTCGTCTTGATCGTTTAACATTAAACATTCAACATTTAAATATAAAGATCTTTCGTCTTTGTTATGAATACTAATGTTGAATATTCATAAATGATATAGCAAAATTTAAAAAAATGATATAATCTGCAATAAATACCTAGCATTGAAAATTGAAGAAATATAATATTTTATCAAAATTTTATAAATGAATTTCCTTTTTTTAATAAAATCCATATTTTTAAATAAAATCTATGTTTTTATTTATATAATTTGTATTTATTATTCAAATAAAAGTTACTATTATTTCTTTTTTATTTCTCCTTTAAATATAATTATTTCTATAACAATGAGTCGAGCTATAACAATGTATAGCAATATTCGCTATACATTGCTTTTCAAAATTTCGCCAATATTGGACAAAAGTTGAATCCCCAATATCTCATGGCATATTATTGTTGAACCAATATTGGGCCAATATTGAGGATTCAATTCTTGCCCAATGGATGTGTTCAACAGACTCAACTGTTGTGCAACCGTTTTATGATTGTCTGCTGAACAGTCCCAAGTACACTCAACGTCTCAGCATGTTTCTTAGAATATATATACTGGAAGGGTCATACCGTATCTGACCAACGTAATAAAAGTATCTATCTATCCTTGTCTGAAAGCTTGTTTGCTGTGCGCTTGTGCGTGATTTATATGTGAGCTCTGAATGTACATATGTATGTTCTAAGGCGAGAGCAGAGAGAATACAACACTCTTAAACACTACATAATAATAATAATCGACGCATGCGCATTACGGTGAAGCATTTAAACAAGGACAGACAGATGTTGGAGATATCGACAGTCACCTATGACCCTTCCAGTATGTACGTTCTAAGATATATTTACTCAGTGGTCACCATGATTTCCAGTAAACTAGAATGTTGAGTCACAACCAAAACGTGTTAAACAAAATGGCTGCGTCCAATGTGCCGATATTTGAAGGGCATTATATACACAAACAAGTTACTTATAACGTAGTAGATATATTTGAGATTCATCAAAAGTTATAAAACGGTACAGAGATCGATCTTTGGACCAAATCAGCATGCAATCGAGGAGCAACCGTAAACAACCATAGCCGGATCGTGCCTTTATCTTGTCTTGACCGGCCGGATTAACTTAATAAGTACTTAACAAAAAGGTGCTTAATTATAGTATTTTGGAAAGGTCTCGAGATGATCTACAAGAATGTGCAATAAAAAGTAGGGGATTCTGTTTAAGAAATTGAAGGTAACCTTCTCACGTGACCTACAAGCAACTATTCAAAGTCAAACTAGTGACACCATCTTATGTCCCCCTCAAAGCCATACAACTTTTGTCTGAAACATTTTTTTCTAGGATCAAAAATAAAAAAGTTATTTGGGGTGGGACATTAAAATGGGACACCCTGTATATATTATAAATGATTTCACAGATCCTTAATTTCACAGATTCTTGTATCTGTCTCTTGCATCTATCACGTTACCAAAAAATCCTTGATTTATTATTGATGAATATAGAATCTCTATTGGAAACTCGTTTTAACGCTGCACAATGCAAATTCTCCATCGTAAATAATGTACTACCTTGCATTTATCGCGGTGACAAAATTTTGCCGCAGAAATACTGATTTTTATGCCTTTTAGGTACGCGGATGTAGCATAGTTAAGAGGAATATTTCCTATAACTTCTCGCGGGGAGTTAAAAGGAATATTTCTATTCTCAAGCAGGGTACTATTCGTTTCATACATGAGTTATGTATCATTTCACGTTTTTCTCCACCACGTTTCTCCTCAGATTTTTCGTTTTACCTTCCCTTTTGTTCTTTATACAGGGTATTTTGGCAGCAACCGCGCTTTCTCTTCATCATAGACATTAAATGAGTCTCTAAGAACAATCGCGTTTAAAAAACCTCATACGTCTTTATTATCTTCTAAATAAGATATTATTGAGATTAACGGTACGTTAATCTCAACAATATCCTACGGGAACAAGATTGCAATTTTGATTGCACAAAATATTACGATCGATCAGATTTAATTGTTTCGTTTTCTCAAGAACTAACATGCTGTATCTTCTCGAACGCGATCCTCTTTAATTGTTTCCGCTCTCGCTGAAACGAAGTGTGGTCGCAATGAAGAGCGCTATACATGTATCGGTGTGTACATGTAAGTATGTAATACATTTACACACATATCACGTCTCAGCCTCCACGATGGAAGTAACGCTCGCGTTGCCAATTTACATGTTCTGTCTTGGTTGCCCGTGAGCGCACTTCGCCTACTTATGTACGTGATTCCACACCCTTATACTATAAAGACTTACCTTCATCACTTATATGAGCAAAGTGTCAAAGAAGCCTTTGCGCTGCCTCGTCACAAGTTATCTAGGGATCAAAATGTCTGAGTTATCACGAAAATTACCAAAGTCGGAACCGAAAACCAAATTTTCTTCCGTGAAAATTGTCACCACAAGGAAACGAGTTTCTTCTTCGTATACATTTACGATTAAGTTCGTTAATTAACAGTGTTAAATCGATTTTCTGTAGAATTTTTGCTAAGATTGTAAAGGAATAATGTATAAGATATTCGTAAACCTAAATATCTATATAAATTATTTATATAGGAGTGCATAGTTTTAAAGAATATTCAATTAAAGTTAATAACGTTGATATTTTTATAACACATTATTACAAGAAAATTCAGTTTCGACAGATTTAGTGTATAATTATATACATATATTATACAATTTCTTCATGGCTAATATAATTACAACTCATAATATGATTAAATAATTCAATAATTCATCTAAATTGGATAATTGCTTTCTTTTCCCTTTGTATTTAAAGAATAAACTTATTATACGTAAAGACATCCTTTTTTTTATTTTCATCAGTAGCTCAGTATTTTTATTAGTTATTTCATAGAATGTTAACTTTTCAAGTTCTAATGTTCTTTAAGTATCTTAATATTACAAAGTTGCGATTTTTCTCTTCTTTTCTCTCTTTTCTCTTCTTTGCTTCTCAACGTATCTCGTCTCATTTTTCCTAATTTTGTTGTTTCCGCGTCTTTATTTAACAATATCTGTGTACAGTCGTACTTTAAATTTCTCTGGTTAGACCTTATCAGTTGTACCGCTGTCGCCTCGCCTTTTGCTAGCACTTTGTATTTTTTCTTTTCTTCTCTTTTTTTTTGTAATAACATTGTTCCAATTTCCAAGTGCACGCAATAAAGTTATTATTATTGTTATTACATATTTCATAGATTTCTAAATCCGCAGATCTCCAATCTTTTCGAATTCTTCGCAGACCCTTGGTTATAGTATTTTTTTCATGATTTCTTGATTCTCTCAGTAATTCATAACGATTAAATCTGAAATTTTACATATCTTTGATTTTCGTATCAATGCAGATCCGTCTGGATGCTTCGTTTCGAGAACATTGTCTCGGTAAATTATCAAGCATGCAAAGAAAAACGAGAAGAAATATTACAGAGATCGTTAAACGGAGGCGAAGTTTTGGTCTGACTCGGCCGATAACCGCTATCCTTAACTAATCTTAACTTCGGAGGGAATTTCGTGACCAATCCCATTGGAACTCTCGAATCTTAGTCGACCGTGGGAATCATTTCAAACCGCTAGTCGCTACAGGACTTCTGATTCAATCAAGTAATCTCGATCTAATTAGCCGATAATACAATAATTTACGAAGTGATAAAGTGAATAGAGTGAATCAATCAAGAACCCATCTGGGTCGAAATTCGACGGACTACAATCAAAACTTGCGAAGGTTCGAGTCTCGAAACAAAGCTGTTGTTTTTGATAATACTGTTAGATTAGTTAACAGTAACCGTTAACACGATTAGTCTTAATTTAAATGAGAATCATAGAGAATCGAAGAATATGACATTCAAACATATATATATAAACTAATCGACGAAATAATACATGCAGCAATAGCTAGAGTAACCTTTACAGAAACCGATCAATTCAATGAAACTGATTAATCAATTTAGTACAATTTCATACTAAAACACAGGAATTAATTACTAATTTTCAAATATTTAAAGTATTCAAGTATTATAAGTATTAAAAGCAGTTGTTCAATGCTTTTAATACTCTAAATGAGTAATTAATTACTGTCTTTCAGTAATAAATTAGCCAGTATTAAAGTTCTGTAAAGGAAAGAAATATTTAATAGTTCTCATGTCGTATCAATTTGGAATTACATAGAAAATTATGAATCTTGTTTCTTTTTATATGTTCACAAACACGATCAAATAAATGAGCTTTATACATCACTTACTTCCATAAATTTTTCTTACGTTTCTCCAAACGAGAAAAGCTGCTTATACTATTGCACCAGCCAGTCATATTTACCTACATATATTTTGTGCTTGCCATGACGTATCGACGTCATCCATCTATTTTCTATTTTATTAACGCAATTCTTATCGTGAAATAATTTTCATGTTGCAATATTATCGATCAACAGCGCCGTACGATTGTATAATATAACGTAAATTCGTGAATTCACCGCCAATGGCTGAACCGTCGCGTTAGTGATCGATCGACAAAAACGCAAATGACATCGATGGGCGATATAATAAATTACATATCGCGGAACGAGCCATCTCGATTACATATTTCACAAATTGAACGGGAGCGTAACGAAATTTTTAACGAATTAAGCGCATCGCCGTACAACGATTCGTTTTAATAATCGACAGAGGAAAATAACGTTTAAACGTCCATTTAATTCAAAATCTCGAAAAGAGGGACGGGACAAATTTCCGGGTCAAAGGATATTCATAAGCCATAAGTGAAACGCAAGTCGAACAGACGGCGATGTAACGTTCGTTTTACACCGGTAATTAACGTTTTATTATCTACACACTCGCGCGCAATACTTTAATGTGAGCACATGTTAACACGTGAGATGCTCGAGTAATACTCAAATAACACACGCTTGTTGCACACGCTGCGGCCCGTAATAAAATTTATATCGCACCAACGTTTCTCTCTAGCGTTTTTTTTTTTAATGGAAATTATTTCTCTGTATAAAACGTTCGCAAAATTGCTCGCGCTTATGTGATGCAAATAAATAATATGCATCGACGAAGAAACCAGTGACAATCAATATCAATTGATATGCACAAAAATGATATCTAGAGTTAAGAATTCTATTATCCAGAAGTGTTCGTGTACATAATATAAATAAAAAAAAATTTTTATGACTTTACGTATTTATTATTTTACGTATACCATGTACAAAGTACCTTCTATTTTTGCGTAAATATATTTTAATTTTTAATAAATTATCTTGTCATTAACTCTCGCTTCATTAACTCCCGCTGTCATTAACTCTCGTTCAAGAAAAATCTGATGTTCATTTTTTCTATAGAATCAATAATAAAGATAAAATATGCAGCAGTATAATAAAAACAACCTACGTAATTATTTGTTATTATGCGTCGTACACGAAGAAAGAAGAAGCAAAAATGTAAGACAATTTATTATCTCCTACAAGTTCTACAAGTTCAAGCTATAACTTTGCGCGTTGCATAATAATATTTAATCATATTTAATCACGCACGTGCGGCGATCGCGCGACAATCTGCAATATAACGATCGTTGCGTGTGTATCGTCATGCGGAATTGTTTGCGTTCAATCAAGCTGCGGCTTATCGTTCTCCGCATTTTCATTTTCCTACAAAGCCGGAATGACTCAAACGGGCTTTTAACGAAGACATTATTACCGCGAGCCTTCGAGACTGATTACTCTTCATCAATAGGAGGGCTCCACGGCGCTACCAAAGACTATAAAAGACAAGCTGGTTGCGGATCGATCGCCAGTATACCGCGGCTTTTTTATTGTCGCGGTGCCGAGCAAACGTGCAGTTCGCGTAGCGCAAAAACCTTGCACCAGCTTGTCGCATCTGGCTCGTAGTATCGTGCGGAGCGACGTACTTAAAGGGTGAGTTTCTTAGTTTGCGAAACGGCATTGCGCTGCAATCGTTAATGTCCCGCGTTATTGAAACAGAACAATATGGAATTGATGAGTTCGTCAACATGCACATACATAAGCGTACACAATAGAAATATTATTCCGCGATATTTGTGATTTTCCAATTTTTCTCTCGCAACTGTTTATTATACCTGACTTGTATTTTAATGAAGCAGCGCGCATTGAAACGGTGAGTTCTCAATCCAGCAATATTGTTCCACGAATGATTCGTACTTTCTCGTTGGGTCGTTCCTTTATACGTAGTTTATATTATAATGGAGCGATATTGAAACGCGGCGAGATATTTAATTCGGGAATATTATTCTGCGATGTCTGACGCTCTTTAATCCTCGGACGAGAGGAAATTTAGATTATAATTCTGATGATGGATCTTTATTCAAATGTAAAACACTACATCCGTATTTTATGTTAAAGTCTAAATTATCATGTAGTAACATTAAACATATGAATTGATAAATATAACGAATTAATGTACAACAAATATAAGTGCAAATTTAATATTTAAATAAACAAACTAGACCAATACGTAAATAAATGAATAAATTAATAAACATAATTAATGAAAATTTATTTTTGTAAATATGTACAATTATATTTATACGATGTGTATGTGTAGAACAAAAAAAGAAATGCTTACTGATTATAATGCAATAAATATTTCTTTTAACTATGGAGATATTAATAACGTCCTATCCAATGAATCTTTCCATCGAAATTGATAAAAAAAAAGAAATAATAAAAATTGGGAAATGTTCGTCGATTCTGGTTAAGGGGGTGAGGTAGTAAATGGGTGAACAAGCGCCATACGAAAGCCTGAAAACGGCTTTAACGAGATTCGGGAGGATGGCGCGACAGGGACAAGTAAGAGTGCGAGGCATCGTCCGCAAAAACTTTCTATGTGTACGCGTATAACAGTACGAAACTGTTCATGTAACAGTTACCGAGCGCTACCGGGTAAAATCATGGTTCGACGAAGACCGGGAAGAGTATGCGGTGGGATTGGCAAAACCGTTTGATGCAGTTCCCAACAAAACTCCGATGAAGCGAACTGTCCTGGCGAAAACGCGAGTGCCCGTGGCTATCCTAATTAAAGCGATCACTGTTGATATTTAATTAATCTTCTACAGTTCACAAATTTCTTACGAATAACAGCGCGTGATTTTTTTCTTTCCTCATTTTATTATAATAAATTTAATTTGTCTCTATAAAACTTAATTATTTATTTAATAGCAAGAAAGTGCAAGCGTTTTATGATTCACATGGATCATGGTAAATATTAGATTATTCATCATTTATACAATAATGTTTATATGGCAGAACAATCTGATCGAATCTCATTAATTATGCGCATTAATATGCGAATGATTTATTAGCTGATTATCATGAAAAAAAAATGTTCATAACCGGCAAGATCTTAATATTGTATACATCTAATGACGGGTATTTATGGAAAACCCGTTATGAATTCAAGATGATAGTATGTTAATAATTCAATCAGACTTAATTTTGAGTTGATTATCGAGTCTCGTGATTCCTATTGCATCTGCGCGAATGATAACTATTACGTTGAATAACACGTAATGCATATTTTAATGACGCTTTCTGCCACTTAGGCGGAAATGACCGAATAAAAAAGTGTTTTCCTCACACGTAACAATACAAACGGCCCAATTTTTAATAAATTCGATGCTCTAGTTATTCCGTAACAACTGCCCAAATTGTTGAAATTTCGTATTTTTCACGAGAACTATTTCGGCGACAAGGTTTCCGAAATTTTCGTCTTTGTACGACTGAACAGTCGGGAAATGTTAACCATACGTGACACATCGGGACACATTTAAACAAAATTTATATTTAAATATAAAATTTATATTTTGTTTATTTCGATTCCGTGTTGCTATTTCAGAAATTACGTGTATACGTATTATCGAATACAGAAATAATTATACTAGGTGCTCTAAGGTAATTGCCTTTCCTTTTACAGTACATTTCCTGATGAACTTGGAGTCGATTTTTCTTTTTAGCAAAAATTCTGCCTTCTTTTTCATTTATAATTCTCTCTCTCTCTCTTTGAACTTTAGTTACAACCATTCGTTATTGCTGCAGTCCATTATTTTTAATACATGCAATTTTATTTATGAATTTTAAGTAAAACATGCTGCTATTGATATATCGATTAATTATCAAGATATTAGGGAAATGTAAATCATCGTTGTCAAATAAAAATTCATTCTCAATTCGCTAAAAAATACCTGATAAGTGCATTGAACATAAACTTCATTCATCAAAAACAGAATACATAAATACCTACATTTTTCATATCTTTTTGAATTTGAAAGCCAAAAAATATATGAAATATTATTTGTGCATCCAACGAATGAGTATAACGAAGGAAATTTTTTCTATCAAAAATAATTTTTGTTCCATATCGTTAAAATTATTAGTGTTTTTCAAAATAGAATCACATATTTCTTTTCTTTTTTTTTCATTTTTTCTTGATATTCGGCTGATATCATAATACGACTATTAACGTCATAATATGCCAAACAGCTTGAATTTTGAACTTTTGAACTTAGAAGTTTATAATTAAACGAGAAAATTTTTGAAATATAAAATCATTTTATTATTTTATTAAATTAATCAGGCATAAATGTTTAGTGAATATCTAACATAAGTAATATTCCACACATTTAT
Organism: Mycetomoellerius zeteki; assembly: GCF_001594055.1. NCBI lineage: Eukaryota > Metazoa > Arthropoda > Insecta > Hymenoptera > Formicidae > Mycetomoellerius > Mycetomoellerius zeteki. The sequence continues at coordinate 461,108 of NW_017257851.1, read as the reverse complement.
TCATATTTTTAATTCTCCAGAGGTATTTAAATATTCGACTTTTTTCTTCTGGTGACTGCGTGGCAGACTGTCGTGGCTGTTGTTTCCGCGAACCGACAATATTACACCTGTAAATTCTGTGCGCGACTTTTCAGACACTATGTACGTCCTGACGCGCGTCGCTCTATGCGCACAGGAAAACGTATTTAGCCGGTAATGAGCGGCTGGAAGTTTTTGTTATAATTAGGTTGCTACCTCGCTTCCGGTATACCGGTGTGCGAGCTTTCACGGAACTGAGATTTCTTCATCAGCCTCTCTTTCTCTCTCTTCCACTCTTCTCTCTATCTCTCTTACACGGTTCTCTAAAAAAATGTATCACGCGCATATACCGCGCACATTGTACACGGGAATAAAGATGCGCAAGACGCACGCTAGGTGATGCATATGCACGAGCGCGTTTTGCAAAAAGAGAAAGAGAAGATGTAATGTATGTGTGTAAGAGAGAGGAAGAAAGAGACAGAGAGAATACTTGATTAGCCCTTTTTCTGACATGCGTCCCGGAAATGTTGCCTTTATTAACCAAGATGAAGAGGAAACTCCGGCACTACGGCTCTTCCTTTGTCACAGTGAACAAATTTAACTTTTCACAATGTTGAGTCTTCCAGATCTTTTATTTATTTATTCATTTATTCTTTATTTTTTTTTGTACCTTTATCTATCTTCAGAATAGATTTACGTCAAGAATGAACACGTAGTTTTCGAAGTATTTCGTACATTATTTGAAGAAATTACGAATAGAGCGAGGGAAAACCTTGTTTCGGACTTTCGGCAACGTGAGCTCGAATTTACTGAGAGATACTACTGTCGCAGCATGCTACTGTTTCTAAGGTTCTACAGGTCACTCTGCAAGTAGGTAGGTATAGATTGCACCGTGTGTATGCTTAAGGAAACTTCTCGTCCCTTCTTTTCTTTTCCTCACCCTAGGATAAACAAACTTATCTGATCTGCTAAGACTAAGAGTGAAAGAACGTACTCTCTATCGATGTTCGATGTGTCTCTAGCTCTACATGGCCGAGAAACACTGCTATCGATCGATTCGATAGATGCAGGACAAATACTGGTTTATGCGGACACATATCACAGGATCAGCATTCACTTAATGCATTCGCGCATCATAAACATTTTCCTTTCGGCTGTTCGCGAATCGCACGTCGCGTAAATAAAGTCTGACAAGGGTGTTAGTCGCAGGTCGCAGTCGCAAGAACATCGGACATCGATATTCCCTGATATTCATGAGCTATAAAACTACACTTGGGCTGAACTATAAAAATTGTAAATTGCGATTTAAATTTATGAACAAAACTACGATCGATGTCTTAGACTTTTCTTATTATTGAGACTGATAACGTCTTCACATCGTATATAAGTCGATATTAGGATAGAGCGGGGCTGTTTGAACATAAGGGCAAGTTGGTCAAATGCAAATATCTAAATAACCAAAATATATATAGATACTTCCATGCTTGCGTAATGTAGCACAAAGACAGAGATTACTGTACCTTAATATAATAATCTGTGCCCGGCTGTCAACAGCCAAATACGTGTGCTTTTTCGTTTTTGTATATCATAAATTAAAATTATTAAGTGAGTATTCTTTTTGGTCTTACATGGTAATTAAAGCGATTGATAATAATCGAATGTGTTTTTTGGATATAAGTTATTATCATATTTTTTAACTTTAATGTTTAAGTTCCTATTTTATTTACAAAATTTTTTTAGTTTTTTAGTTACAAAAAAGTATTTCAGTCAACACCGATATGGGGCTTGTTAGGCCAGTATCTTATAACTAATCTTATAAACTCAGCTGCTTAAATGAAATCCGTCTTTATATCAATGCTTTTTATTCTGTTATAAATTAAAATATATGTTAACGATTAAACATATATTTTACGTTTAATTATTATTATAAAGAGTAAATTTTAGTTTTTATAATTTTGTTAATTAAAGCTTCTTTAAAAGGAAAGAATATTACAAATTATTATATTTAAGATGCAAATAATAAAAATTTGATTAATATAGGAGAGACCGGGGATAGTAGATTCATTTTTCAGTTTCGAATTTTTACAGACGAAATTAAGAGACTTATCGAAAAAATGAATTCTACACCAGTTACTACATACATTTGACTATTTAATAATATTTTAATAATAAGGGAAAACTGATAATTACTATGAAAAAAATGCATTTTTCTAATGCATTTCATCTGATTTAATTAGGCCTCGGGACCGGGGTAAAATGACTGACGGTATGGGGTAATTTGATTAACATTATTAAAATGAAGATTAATAAATATTTTAAG
>NW_017257851.1:458118-458438 GCF_001594055.1 Mycetomoellerius zeteki | reverse complement strand
AGTTGATGGAGAATGATTGAGAACGATAAGATTTCTATCAATTTGTATCGTTTTCTATAAGTTTATATCACTTTCTATCGTTGACCTCGCGAGCGATTGACCTCACGATTGATCGGATGTGAATCCTATCGTGTTTTATCGGATTTTGTAAGATTTATACAAGATTCCTATAAGATCTGATTCAAATTAGTGAATTTACGAACCAAATTTCATATTGAAAACGATGGGATTTTTCTCTATCAACTTTTTTACCAGGGCGTAGTGAATGACAGATTTTCTAACTTAACAAACTTTAACGATTAATATTTCGATTCACAAAA
>NW_017257851.1:441274-458100 GCF_001594055.1 Mycetomoellerius zeteki | reverse complement strand
AAACTGACTGTATTTTCACTCTTTTAGAGTGAGATTTCATTTCAAGAAGTTTGGGAGTAGATACTATCAGAGTCGTCACTAAATTAGTCATATAGCCCCATCCGTTCATTTTTTAAAAACATTAACAGATAACAATAAAACATATACGATAACAAAGACAAATAAACAAAAAAAATCTGTTGGACTTTATTAAGTAAGAACTACGCTTACTATCTAAATGGAAATAAAATATCTCAAACAATTATATATTATATGATTGTAAAATAAAAACTTTAAGAATAAAAATGTTTACTTAGGTGTACGATTTTTTTTAAATTGTAGCGTAACTTCTATCATAGATGTGTTAGCAACGAGATGTTACAACAGACTGAGCGGCAATCGCTGCTGCGTGCTCAGACGGGTTTACGCGTGTCTCGCGCGATTTGTTTATAACGTAACCTCGATTATTCTACCTACCCCTATAGTTTACTGACCCCGGTCTCCCCTACACATAATCTTTTCATGTTTTTAATAATATATAACCTCATTAAACAATTATCTTCATGGTTCAACTTATCCTTCGAGAATGCCCCATAGATGGGGCATATTGGTCCACTTTGCATCCTTGTAATTAACGTAATTTTTTTCTTATTTACGAGATATATTAAGGATTTATAAGTACTTAATTATTGAGCCAGATGAATATGCAACGTTTTAAAGCATTTACCATTAATTTATAATAATTGTGTAAAGATTTATAATAATTTAAAGTGTCACAACTAGCCCCGCTCTATACAGTCTGCTCTCTTATTTTAAGATTATCTTAAATGTTTTAAAAGGTTAATACTCTATAACTGCTATAACATTTTGATTCTTCAGTGCTACTCTTATTATGAAGAAACAACCCAATTTTTTTTAATTTATAGGAATACGATTATATTTTCTATCAAAATTAAATTGATATACGCAATATTTTTTTCGCGTATCATCAAAATAAAAAAAATTAAGTAAAATTCAAATTTCAAATGTTTAAAGGTCACCAGTACTTTAAAAATGATTTTACCTTTTTAATTTTTGACATTGATTACGGTATACCTGAGCCTTTTCTTTTATCTTATATAACGGAATTTTTTTATTAATAAAAATACATACACATTTGCTTGTTACTGTTATATTCCTTAATATCTAGTGTTTCGATTTAAAAAATTTATTAGAATGTGTTCATATTTATACGATACTTTTCACAATACCAAGCCCGGTAAATTCGCGACCAAACGGTATAGGCAGTGAAGAGTTAAGACTATAGCGGTCTTAAATACAAGAACCGAATGAATATCGGCCATGTCTTAAAATTGTAAATATTAATACAAGTTATATAGTAAATCTGATATTTATTTGTCTCTTTTTATTTTATTTTTTACACTTTAATCTTTTAAATTAATCTGCAATTTTAAATTAACTAGGATTAATTTTAATTTTTCGAGAGTTTTTGCTTTATGTCATCAGTAGTTACTGCTTTTATAAAAAGTTTATATACAATCATCATATCCTGTTGACCGTTTCGAATCGTAAAATAGTACAAAATGAACAAAGTCGCAGACATCAATTTTATATTTTCATCCATCATAAAACAGTAGATGTTTTTCCGATTCGATTTCGTTCAAGTCTCTGACAGAGATAAAATGTAAAAACACACCGTACTATTTTATCAGTGGGCGGACAGTTATCTTATTCGTTTTCTATGATTCCATAAATTATTAACAATATATTTTTATTTTTTCATTTGTCCGCGAGGACAATACATTTTTAATATTTTAACATTAATTTTATAAAGTCAAAAGTAATTTAAATCGAACTCTCTATTTTTAAAATAAAAAAATAGTAAGATTGGGGCTAATGAGAGTCAGCGTGAAAATGAGTGCGCACAATATTAATTCATATACAGTAGTTTATAATAAAAGATGTCAATTTATTACGAATTCAAGAATTCAAGAATTCGTAATAAATTGACATCTTTTATTATAAACTACTGTATATGAATTAATATTGTGCGCACCCATTTCCGCGCTGACTCTCATTAGCCTCAATTTTACTGTTTTTTTATATTAACTTTATACATATAGATATCACGAAATGTTAATGTTATACTTCGATCTTTTAATAAATTTCAGAGATGCAAAGATATTTCGTCTTATCATCTTATATCGTTATTACTGACTGATATACTTATATAAAGCATTAAGAAATAAAGTATATTCATTAATTCATATCTCTGTTTTATAATTCAAAACTTATTCTTCTTCACCTTTCTTTCGTACCTTCGAATAAAAAAAAATGAACAAACATTCTGTTTCCGGGTTCACCTATTAATTACTGTTCCATAAATTTCTATAAATTTTTTTATTCTAAAAGTAATGAACAGCAATATATATTTAGGTTGGGGAATTTTATAAAAAAATTGTGAGAAGGGACATTATCAAGAAATTGACAGATTAATGAAAAAATTACACACTCGGAGTAATAATAATCCACACTTAAGCACAGTGGCCTACATTAAAAAAAAATAGCTGAAATAATAGGTAATGAGCAGCAATATATATTTGGGTCAGGGAATTTTATAAAAATTTGTGAGAAGAGGCATTATCAGAAATTGGTAGATTAATGGGAAAAAATATACATTTGGCGTAATAACAATTCGCACTTAATAACAATTACAACGTCCTACATTAAGAAATTAACCAAAATAATCGGTATTTTGCAGCATTATATATATATATATATATTTAGGTCGAGGAATTTGATAAAAAAGATGTGGTGAGAATTATAGGCATTATTATAAATTAGTATTAATGAAAAAAATTACACATTCGACGTAATAACAATCCACACTTAGGCACACGTGTGCTGTACGATCTACATTAAAAAAATTACTCAAATTAATTAGTGGAGACGCAAACTACAGAGATCGTTTGAAGTTTGAAGGTATCAGGTTCGTTATTAATAATTTAACGGTGCATCGCATTACTCGTGGGAGTCGCTGGCTAATATCTGGCAGGCTGAACCAGCTGCTGCAATATCGCGGAATCAGCGCACGAATTTTCGGTCATCGCTTTATCCCTCGTGTATCTCAGCGCGCGAGCCGCGTGCCTCTTTCTGAATAATCGAGCTTCCTCTCTGTGCGAGTTTCCGCCGCTGGTGGGTTCCGCCGCTACGGACACGTCCCGTCCCCGGCTTCAGAAGAGCTTGCGCCAGTTTAGCACGCAGAGAGCCGCGCGCCGCGGTACGGAACACTCTGGGACAGGTTCCCAACGCGGTAGCGCGCCGCTGGCCGCAGTACCGTCGTACGGTTTGCGCAAGAACCATCCGTTCGTTTCTCATCAGCATGACACTCGGCTCACCTGTCATCTTACTGTCATAAAGACCGTATCCTTCCCTCGATTCATTATCGATCTTACATCTTCGAGTCTTCCTAACGTCGGTCTTTTGTCTTCCGTTTTTCGATCAAGATACTGCACCAAGTCGTCGGGCTTGCGTGAATAGTGAACGATTGATAGACACATTGATCGCGTGAACACCGGTGAACGATGTGATCGCACGGTCCCGATGGTGCACGACTCGGCGATGATCGAGAGAGTCGATCGAAACACACCTCTCAATAATCCTTCAAAGGATGGACATATATGCGACGACGCTCGATAGAGACGAGGGCACGAAAGGTTTCAATGCTGACTTCACTCCTGGTGATATCGTCTTCGAAACGTAGACGTCTCATAACGCGGCTCGGTGATTGAGAATCGATACGCGTGCTGCGGAAGAATTATGTGACGATCGTGTCCGTGCTTCTCCACAACTCCTTTGGAATTTCGAGTATCCCTTGAAAAAGACGAAAGTCTCTTCTTATGAGAAAGATCTTGAAGAGCCTAAATATCCAGGTCGTTTCCGTATTAATTACAAGTTTTTTCACGCGTTAATCACCTGAGATTGTCAATGCGCGAATGGGTTTACTTTTAATCGTTTATTTTTAATTCGTTTTAGTTCTCATAGTTTAGCTTTTCACATTTTTTGTTTTATCATTGTTTAAATTAATAGCGTTAAATTTCACATTTAAACGGACGCAGATGTAATCAAATTTGTCTTCTTAGATATTTGAATTATATTTATATTTGTTATAGATTTATTTCGATTATTAATCGATTCATTATCTCGTTAATCAATATATCCAGTTTATTTTTACGTTAATTGTTCGGTCTTTCAAATTGCTAAACGACATTTATTATTGAGTTTATTTTTCCTCATTAATTATTCAAATATTTCTAGTTGTTAATTTTATCGTAAACGTAATTGACATATACACGCAACAGGATTTTTCAATAATTATTTCGATAATTATATTTTATCAAAGTTTCATTTTCGGGACTGTCGAATTTTTAGACATTTTAACAGTCGCCAGGGGACAACGATGCAATAGGGTTCGAAAAGACCGATGGAAAGATATCTACTGACCTATACTGAGAGCACAGAAAGTTCAGTGATCACATAACTTCACGTCGTCGAATGTGCTTCCGCGAAGACAATCTCGTGAGTGCGAAAAATCAAACGGTGAGACTCAAACGTGATTTATTTTTCTTCGCAAAAGTAAAAATATCGATGGAAAGAACTAGGTTGCAACGCTTCGACTTTTGCTTCATTTGATATAAAATATCAAGAGCGACGGCGACAATATAACTAAACAACTCTAAGAAGCAGCACCAATATAAAGCAATATTAATCAATGCGTTGGAATGACCTGCATATAAGTAATAAACTGTGATGTAAAACTGAGATAGATGGTCTCCTAAATTAACCACTGCCATTCAATTGTTAAATTAACCGTGGACAAGAAATTTCATCCTTTGACGTGTGTTTATGTGTCTGTGTGCATGTGCGGTTTATACACGACGGAACGTTTACAATGAGATCGGACAAGTCAACGGAGTTAAGCATCGCTAATTATCTTAGAGCCGCCGTATAATTGCCACTAATTAATCAACGCGACTGTTGATGCTCCTTGTCGCATTCGAGCTCTGAATTTCACACTTCCTGCCGTCGCCAGGTGAGTCGAGCTGTGCAAATATTTTTCGGCTATAATTTGATAGCTGTTTGTAAATATTTTACACTTATCTAATTAAACAAGAAAAATCCTACATTCGATCAAAGCAAATCTTAGTGTTTAAATATTTCTGTATGAATTTATATTATACATAGGGTAACTCCGGTATATACGCCGCACTTATCAAAAACTTAATTTATTAAGTATTATTTACTATGTTTATAGTAAACGAACTATATCAGTAAAAACTTTGTACTGTCTACTACTATGAAAAAAATGTTAGAAATCCGAAATATTTATTTTTCATATTAAAAAATAAACTTTTTAAAACCTTGTATTTTTGCCGCATATCTCATAAGGGTGGGATATATGGCTACTCATAGGAGGAAAAGGGGTATGTACGGCTCATGAAAAATTTACAAATAATGCAAACATAATAATACATGCTTTACTATTCCACTACACGTATGTATCATGAAATAACCACTAAGTCTTTTGCACGTCCTACATTAATCATTTTATGTAGATTATAATTTATGATGGCGTTACTTATTACAGTGACAAATCGATTCAACTCACAATAAATTCATTAATATTAACAATAAGAAGCTGAAATCATAACACAATACTAATATAACATAAAGGCATGTAACAGAGTAGTTACGGGAAAATTACTCCCACTCCTTCTATTTTTTCTGACTTCTGCGGCGTAAATCCCAGCGCGGCGTATTTGCCGGAGTTACCCTATCTGATTCTGCAAACTACGTGACGAAATCTTTTTATACTTATCTGTACACAAACGGCACTCTAATCGCGTAAGATACTCGCTAAATACATTCAAAATCTTTTTCGCCGAGCTTGCGAACTAATAAACCGATTTCACGAAGAGTTTCCGTTGAAACTGTAATTGAGAATACACACCGTATAATCCGATTTTTATAATTCCGTTCGCCTCCCGAGATTCGAAAACAACGATAGAATAAAAAAAATAACAAAAACCGGAATATTTTAATATAAAAATATCTGTGTCCTTATATTTATAACATTTCAGTGGATGTGGAGTTCTAAGGACTCTTAAATAAAAAAGGGAAATGAAATTAATTGCTCTGCATTTTATATATGTACTTTGTTGTATTTTTCAATATTAATTGTGGAATCAAATTTTATTTTATTTTTTAGAAAAAAGTATATTATTGGGGTCAAACAATGTAAAAATAAATGGCAAGAGTCTCAATGATACTACACCTATAATTGAAGATTAAATTCGCACATATCGATATTGCGTAATCAGTTTTTAGAACTTTATCCTTCTTTTTTCAACTTTGCCCGAGTATGCTCGAAAGAATTGCAGCGTTTCTTCAGGTTAGCTGCAGCACTAATGCACATCTGCCGCCGCATATCTCATGGCTTGACCTCACCGATTCTTTACATTCGCATTTACGTTTACGAGCGTGGAAAGCATGAAGATAAGTTGAAGTCGTTGCGGCAACTTTCCGCGGTGAACGAAATTTACCATTGCATTGTGCGTCTCTTATCGGCCATAACAACTTCGGACTCTGGTCTGTCGCCAGTCTATGAAGCACGGACTCTGAGGAACTTTGTTTTTCAAGGAATTTCTCATTTGCGATTATTCATCAAGTATATAACGTGTGTAAAAAACCCATATCTGATAAATAGAAGAAGGAAAAAGAAAAAAAAGAGAAAAAGATTTTTTACTAAAAAAATAATATAATATATATAATAAATATTAATAACGTTAACACACAAACGATGTTAATAATAGCTTGAATATATTTTTATTCTAGTTATTCTTTCACGTTTATATTATTAGAATAAACTATAAAGCAGTTTTTTTAAATTTTCCCTACTATACTCATATAAAAAGATAAAAGCAATGAAAATATATAAAATTATAAATTATTGAGAGAAATTAATACATATCTCAACGAGAGAGTTAAATCTCGCATATAATTGTTATGATCATCTTTTTTATGCATTTATCTTTTCCATTGTGTCAGATGGAAAACATGATTGATCGTAATACACACATTTTTTTGCTTCATTTATTTAAATATTACTGAATATTGTTGAAATATTTTTAAATATTTTTTCATATATTCACGGCTTTCATCTTTCGAGACAAAGTTCCGAGGAATAATATTTTCAAAAATCTCTGAAAAGCCTTTGAAACTCTCAAAATACCATGCGACTCGGAAAAACAGGAACATTTTCATCTTGCGATATGGCATAAAAACTGCCCATTCAGCAGCTGGTGCTTTATTTGCACGTTGTTCTCAGGAAAATGCGATATCGTCGCGGTGGAAAAGTTTAAACGGGGCAGAATGCAATTTGTTCATCTATACGCGTTAGAATAGAGGGAAATATTTCTGGTTTAGTAGCCGCATTTATTTGCCATGCTCTCCTGTTTGCATACTCTGTTTGTATAAAGATCGAGTGTTAGAATTAATAAATCCATTACATGCAATTACACACGTCACAGAAAAACATCTCTTAATTCTAAAGCGTATAATTTTCTTTCATTATAAATACAAAATTTAATTACATAAACACGTTACTCGCAAATTATTATTAAGAGAATTGTATTATAATAATGATTTTATAATTTACTGTGGCAGTTATATGTATATATTTATATATTCAATTAATTAATTTTGATATTTTGTTTATGACATTGGATTGGAATAATTTTATTTTAATCTATTATTATATATTATGATGTAATATAGACACTAGATTAATAATAACAAAATACACTAGTTTGCCTGTATAAAGATCTCAACATAATTTCAAGATTTTTTATTACATAATACACAACAAAAAGCTCGAATTAATTTATTTATTTATTATAATATTCGCAAATTTTAAGACAGAGTATTTAATTCGCGAATTAAAATAGCACAGTAAAAAAGTTCTTAAAAAAATAAATTATAAAAGTATTTGCCACTTGTTTAGAGTAATACTTTTTAAAGTATAAAGACGATAAAAGTTTAAAACTGGCTTTAATTGTAGATTACGAACAACAGTATTTACTATCGACACGTAGCGACTTACTCTCTAAATCTGAATCAGTGGATAATCACTGATATCAGTGCCAAGTATGCCACTGGTAATTAGTGAATTAAATGTGAGATTCCTAACCTAGCTAATCTTTATTATGTGATCTATCTAACCTTGTTTTAATGGTTAAATTCAATGAATATGGTATTGGAAGATTGAAATTGTAACGTGCAAATATCAGTATTTTAGTCATATATATATAATGCTCAAATATTCTTTCTTTTTTAGTTGAACTTCACTGATTATCATTGCCAAGTATGCCACTGGGTAATTAGTGACTGTCCACTGATTCAGATTTAGAGAGTATGGATACCTAAATGATCGTAATCTTTAATTAGCCATATAATTTTTATGTTTATATTTTAAAAACTATTGCTCAGAATGACAAATGTTCATAACAACAAATGAATATAAAGTAAAATATCTTACTAAGTATATTGTGGAATTTTAATAAACCAGCTGTCTCAGCAAAGCGATTAATATATATGAAAATTGCGGTTGGTTCTGTTCCCGAAATATGATAAATTAATGTTTATTAAGCGTTGCTAGAAAATGATGTCAATTTATAATAAAGAATTCTGCAAGCTCATGTAAAATTTTCAATTACTTCGCGTAAGCACCGTTATCCCGATTGTTATTTCGTTGTCATAAACGTATTCACGCGTTAGTGGTTTTTGCATACGCAGAGAATTTCATGTGGATTATTACGCTTATTTATTCGGTGGAGCTAGCTAGGCGGCTTGCTATAAAGCAATATTTATTTTACATTACATGCAATGCGCTTTCCAACAATTTTTTGCAGTATTGTGTTTTGCGTATACAAATCCACCGTTCATAAAAGATCTAAACATGAGAGAAGTGTACGAGAGAAGTGTCATAATTACTCAATTATATAATGAAACAAATTAGACTTTATTTTGTAGTTCTGAAATATAAAAAATAGAGACACTTAAAAAATTAATAATTACTCTCTAAATCTGAATCAGTGGATAGTCACTAATTACCCAGTGGCATACTTGACACTGATAATCAGTGAAGTTCAATTAAAAAGGAAGAATGTTTGAGCATTATACAACTAAAATACTGATATTTGCACGTTAATTTCAATTTTCCAATACCATATTCATTGAATTTAAGCACTAAAACAAGGTTAGTTAGATCACATAATAAAGATTAACTAGGTTAGGAATCTCACATTTAATTCACTGATTACCTGCAGTGGTATACTTGGTACTGATATCAGTGATTATCCACTGATTCAGATTTAGAGAGTATATAGTCTACTTTATCGGTATTATATTTTTACGATTCAAGATATTAATAATGTGAAATAGAGGATTTTTTAAATTATAACAACGTAATATTTCTAATCATTGAAGTATCAAGAAATTGTTTATTGTTCCAATGTTTCTCAATGATCACTAACTAAAGTATTATTGTATACTTGAATATTGTAGAAAAATGATAACATTTTAACGCATTGTACGTAATTAAATATAACATCTATTGTATAAAAACTGGTAGGTATGTAACTAACGGGCAATTAAGAGCTATTACACAGTTCTTAGTAGTGTAAATTATTTAATAAATTCTTCTTACGATTTTTACATAAAAAACCAAGTAATTGTCGTTTATGTAAAAATCATTTTTTATGTAAAAATCGTAAGAAGAATTTATTATATAACTTACACTATTAAAAACTGTGTAATAGTTCTCAATTGCCCGTTACTTACATATATATTTCTGATAAGATAGAGAGCTCAAATATAATTTAGTTTATCTACAAAAACTCTCTACAAGCAGAAATTTTTCGGCCATTTTATACATATATCTAACGAATCAACATAAGAAATGAATGTTTAAAATTTTGAATTAAATACATGAAAAAAATTTCTAATTGAAAATGGATGAATCAGAATTTTCTGGTTAAATTTGTTAGAATTCTAGTTGAGATAATTAGAACTCTGATTGAGACAATATTTCTGGTAAAATCTATTAGAATTCTTATTTTTACCAAAATAATTATATTAATCAGAATTTTATCAGTTATTTCAATTAGAATTCTAGTAGATATCGCAAAATTGTATAGGCTCTATCTAATGATATAAATCAATAATGATTGAAAAGCCTATGAGAGCTGACGCAAATTATTGTTGCGCGAATCATGATTTATTATCTAATACACACAATAAATAATATAAACGTTTCGACCCACGTTTAGGGTTCTCTTCAGTAATATGACATGTAACAAAAGTGAGATTTCTACATTACATAAAGCGACATTGGTACAAAGAATTGTTCGGTCGAAGCACAAGGATTACTTTTTCGTCAGTTATAAATCGAATCCATCGAGGTTTTCCGCTTTGGATGTTCATTAAATTGTCTAACTTAACGACGATCGCAGATTAATGTGTTTAGCACTGTTCTATGTACGCAAGTCATGGTCATCAATTCTAATAGATTTAATCAGAAAATTCTGATTCATTCATTTTTCACCGGAATTACTATTTAATCCAACAAGATCATTTTTTTCAGTATATCTCAATTAACTTCATATAAAAAATTTGTCCTTCGAGAAGAATTGTCAATTATTTTCTCACAAAATTTCATTTCTTACAAATTGAGAGTTATTTCACGAGTAGGTTCATCATCGAAAGCATCTCACATTTCATCCGTGCAAATTTCAGTTCGTCTCTCTTTCCTCATCGCGATATTGTGTGCTCGTCGAATCGCGAAGCCTCGTTTTGCCGTGTGATATCCGTAGTTTATTTTCGTGCCCTCTCATTCTGCCAAAATGAGGCACGCCGCGGAAATTAAACTCGAGAATAATGAGTTAATTTGAGCTCGCGATTAGTTAACTCCACTCCTGCCCGATGTGGACGCTCGACTAGAGTTTCGCGCGTGGAATTGCATCGAATTTTTCAACTGTAGTAAATGCTTGTGGCAGAAGTGAAATGGAGCATGATATATAATGATAAAGATTATTAGATAATTAATCTTCTTTTCGAACTTCCTTTTAATTATATTATACTAATATCGTTTTCTGATACTAATAATTTGTTCATTCACATACATCACAACGTCTTCTTCAAAGTATGGAAATTTAAATATCTTATTATACCTTTTTAAAATATATACAAATTATTGATTCCGTGAAAAATAAAATGATGAAAATTATTATTATTATTATTATTATAAAGGGAAAGGTAATATAAATGTTTTCTTTTTATTTTAATCCGATCTAATAATTTATAAGACATACAATATGTATAAGAATATTTAAGCATATAGATTAATATATAAAACTCAAATAGTCTCGTTATTTAATGCAGCAACTATTGAGCTTCCAATTACATAGTTTTACAAGAATGTCTGAAAGTTAATACTAAAGCAACAAAGTATCTTCCACTTCGCTACTAAGTTGAACCCAAACTCACATGCGTAGAATATTTTGGCGCTACCTTCATTATTCTACGCCTGCTTACGTCAGTTACAAGAATGCGAAATCTTTGTTGAAGAAGCCACGTGATTTGCGAAACTTGTCGACAACGTACATTCCGAAAATTCCGCCTCGCGAAATTTCGTTTCGCATGGACCTCCTTTCGTGCTCATTGCGATCAGGAGTTAAAGAGATCGAGGAGGAAGGGTAACCACTATTACGGCACACGCAAGGAGTTAATTAGGTCCTGAAGTAATCCTTTGTTCCATTTTAGTTAATGGGAATACGGTTGTAACAGAGCCTGATAAACAAAGGCGTGCATTATATTAACGCGAAACTAATCGCGAAATATCATGCCTTCGCTGAGATGAAACCAGTATTGTCGATCGTGTTATTGTTATCGTAATTGTTATTATACGTAGAGACTTAAAATACAATTCTTGTGATGAATTTATTAACGAATGAATTACAACAGTTAAAGTGTATTCACATACTCGTATATAAAATACACTGTATTAGTGAAAAAATAAGGAACAAATTCTTTGATGAATTTGATGACTTTCCCGTAACAAATGTGTTTTTAATTATTATCTTTCTTGTATATAATTTTGTAATTTATAATACTAAATATGTTGCAATATGTTGCTAGACATATCTTAATCAAATTTCTATTGAATAAAAAGAAATACGAAATTAATCGAGAAATAAAACTTTATTATTCACACTTCGCAATCAATAATTTTAGAGAACTTTTGTCTTTATTATAAAATAGTTTTGTTGTTTACACACACACAATCAAAATGAATTGAAATTTTTGAAAAGAAAAGACTGACGTTATTTTTCATCAAATTTTTTCAAAAATTTATTCTTAAGTACTTATCGATAAACTAAAAAGAGATATTCTAATGAGATGAAACATAAAGATTTAGAAATCTTTCCTTATAAGAGTCTAAATATCCTTGCAGAACCTAAATATCTCAAAATTTAATAAAGTTGAAGAATTAATTTCAAACTATTGGGAGTTAAGAAACACGAGAGATTAATTAAGAGAAGAATCATGAGAGAATTATTAAAGGAACATAAGACGATAAAGCTTTGCTATCAAACACGGTTCTACAATCTTAACTTTCAAATAAAATTTTATACAAAAAGATCACTTTATAGTAGAAAATATCGCTTGAGAAATAATGATAAAAACACTTATGATAAGGTGTGAGACACACGTATGTTTGTACATGTCATATCGAATTACGCAGGTGAGTGTGAATAAGAGGCTGCGTAAATGTTGGTAAAACTATAATATTTGTTATGAAATCGCAGATTTCTCGTTAAAAATGTGATAAGCCGACAATTATCGGTGTTAATTTTATGTTTTAATCTATGGTCTAATTTGTGTAGTTGTTCTATGATTTTGTATAATACTACATACAACATACTAATAACTATACATATAACTAACTGCATGTTAAACTTCATAACTACATACTAAACTACATATAACTATATAGTATACGAATGCTACAAAATTACGTAATCGCGCATTAGAAACTTTATAAAAAACCAAGAGTTTAATATCGCATTTACAACTCCATTGTTAGCTTGGCCTTCGAGAAAATGATTCTCTCGTTACGTACGAGGAAGATTACCGCGGATCTTGTATCACTTTTAACATTCAACGCGTTACTTCCGGGATTAGTAAAAAACCGGAAAGCAATTTTTTGTCTAGCTTACAATAGCCATTTATACTCTTTAATCGTCCTCTTCTTCGCGAGTCAAACAATTCGCGTAACGGGGAACGCCGATAATTAAAGCCATGGTAGATAAATGTTAAGGGACCGTAAGAGCACTCACGATTCTTGAAATGTAGCTCTTCAGTTGATCGTGTACACGCGCCTTTAATTAAAGCTATCCGCTTCGTTTCGTGGTGCTGATAAATAATTGTTTGCGAAAGTAGTTGACGGCCGCATTATACTTACTCGCGTTCCTTTTACGCTTGTTCCATTACTGCTAATTCGTTCGTGTGCAACGTCGAATTCGTCGACGACGGCGGATATATTGCCGGAGGGTGGTACAAATGGGACGCGGGATCGAAGGGGGACAAAATGTGAGAGAACTAATTCTACTTTTAATTTCTTGAGATTTCCAGTTCGGAGAGGCAGCCGCGGAATCGATAGCACACTGCCATTTTTGCTTCGTATCGGAACGGCCGTAATTAAAAGAGATTCCTGGCTTCATCCCCGATGTTTTTCTGAAATAAAATCGCAGCTGTATGTCGGACACATTTGTTCGTCTAACTTGTTCTTACGTACAGATGACTCTGCAAGAAGTGTGCACTTTCCCATTTATAACGGATTTAAACTTTAGCAAATACTTTCTGATTTATGCCCAATTTAATTTTTACGCGCAAGTTTAATTGAAGTTTAATACAAACTTTTGGAAAAATTTATATCCGCGCGTAATCTTCATGAGAAATTTATTTATTCAATTTCAGGAAAATCATCCCACCAAAAATGGGATTTATATATTGAATTCAGTAATAGATGAATAAATCGTAAATAGATTTTACAACAGGCAGAAATATATACACGATTCATTTAGCAATTTTGTGTTAATTAATATGTAAATAATATAAACAAGAACATAATTATTTCCATAGAAGGATAATTTCTTAAAAACGAATTTCGATAAAATATTTTCACGCGATGAGCTGTCGCACGATATGCTAACAGAATAACGAATAGCAGTTAATCAAGGAATTCGACACACAGCAGGAAGTCTGTTGCTATACGTCTTGCTTCGTAATATCACATTGGCATGTCCAATGCAAGTAAACACGGTATAAAGCGATATTCCAGCCTCTTACCTCCTTGGAGAGTTTAAGACTACACCGCGTAATATGTCTGTGGGGCGTTCTCACTCTCGCATCTTCTCTAAAGTTAAAATACGAGAAATACTAGCATTTCCAGCGTGTACTAGTTGTGCAAGTAATCTCGAGATTTGTATGGATCCTATGCTTTTGCGGCGACACGTGTTACGGATATACGACAGGAGCGCATATTACATCCTCGCGAAACGTAACGGGAATAGTTTCACAGCAGTGCAAGCGAATTGTTCTTATACGCTTATCTTTCTGCTGCCCCGCCACAGAGAAATATCGCGTCATATGACGTTACATTCACACAGTAATTATATAAACTATTCTGTAGATATGATAACATATTTTACGCAATCTCGCGTTCCTGATTTCTCTGGCATAAATTTAATTCTCTCCCTATCCTCGTCGTAAGTTGGAAGATTATGCATGCCTCTCAGAGCAACGTATACTTTTCCTCTATCACAGCTTATTCCTTTAAATTAGCTGATTTCGAAAATTTGTTGGGACGTTTGCAGTGCAAGCCTTGCACCGTTCGCTGCCGGCTCACAGATTTCAATATTTCATATCTCGACGCTTGAATTAAGTTTTCCAGAGTCAACCGTATATCTCTCCAAATGAACAAATAGACACAAATCCAAATCAATATATCCCTTTCGTTCGCGTTGTAACGCGCGTTGCTATGTGCTTCACTACACGTGTTTTCCTGTTTGTATTCTACGTAGATCTCGCCAACACAAAGTGTTGTCTGAGGCTTAATTAGAAGCATTAATATGGATAAACTGAAAACCCTTCCGCCATCGAAATCCCTTCCGGGCCATCCTAAAGGATTTGCATGTTGGCCGTTTGCCGACGAACGAAGACGCTCTACCTCACCCTTTCTTCTTCGCTCGTTGGATTTCCACCTGCCTTTTCGACAACGTCCGGATTTAGTTTAAGACCCCGTAGATTATACTGGCGAAATCCTGGCTCTTCGGATGTCCATATCGCGTCTGATGAAGGAGTTAGGGAGACATGTTACGGTGTTATATTATATTATTGCGCGATGTTACGACGACGAGAAAATAATCTATGTCTTTTCTTAAATGAAATTGTAATACAAAGGTGAGTACGGAGAAAAAGAGGATATGGAAAAGAATCCCGTACTAATTATATGGAAAATTGTCCGGTGAAATGAGTTATGTTTTCACGTATAATGTAGCTTATAATGTGGTAAATAAAAGATATATAGACACAAGGCTTAATAATAAATTTGTAAACTATAGTATATCAAAAGTATAAAACTTGTGCTCACAAAACATATATAGCTGATATCAGCTCAGAAACTATCCATTGAGCCTTGTGTTTGACATTTTTTGTTTATCACATTATATAAACTACTCTTTACATGTAAAAACTAACTCATTTCACCGGGATCCAATATAATTCATGGGGGATCCTTTCAAAAATTTAAAAGACTGGGATTTTTCTCTGCCAATTTATCAAAGGCAACAAATCACAAATGTACATTTCCTTATTGCGGTGCATTTTTCTGATCCCGAAAAAACAACGTAATACACAGTTAATGGAAACTAGGAACGCGCGTCAATCCGCGAAGCCATGTAAAACGCACCTTAAATAGGCGGATAAATCCATTGAAATGGCGAGGCGTGTAAATGCAGCATCTAATTCTTTTTTTCCTCTTGCCTTATGGATTTTCGATTTAAAGAGTCATACAGTACCATACTTTCTATCCTCTTCGCAGAGATTGTTCAATCTTCTTAGGGAGCGTAAAGAGCAAACAAAGACAATTTCTTTCGTCAACCAAAAGTAGAGACTCTAACAGAGTCTGGCCACAAGCGATTTTGTCAAAATCCTACAAGAGAGAAAGATACACACACTCACATATATATATATACTATCTCTCTATATGTATATGTACTGTCTCTCTATAATCCTAATGAAATAAACTGCGACTGTATAAGTTAGAATAAAATAGTCTATATATACAAGAAAAAATAGTAGTATATCTTCCTCCCTCATAAGATTATGATAAAATCGCTTGTCGCCAGATTTTGTTATAGGGTCTCTAATCAAAAGTGTGGCTTCTAAAATCTAGGAGAAATGAATCTCCTACAGTCTAACAGTGTCTAATTGATCTTCCAGTCGGGTTGTCGCCGTGACACATCTGTGCCGCGTACGCGCGGCCAATTAACTAAGTCAGAGCGCGGTCGTAAATACGCGCTAATGAATTGTCGCACACGTGTCAAACGCAAAATTGTCACAATTGTCACGATCTATCTGTCGCACCATCCGCGTTAGGATGTTTCGTTAAAGTTGGTACAGGATCCACGTTGACTTCGCGAGAGCGAGAGAGAGAGGGGGGGGGG
>NW_017257851.1:436800-441261 GCF_001594055.1 Mycetomoellerius zeteki | reverse complement strand
GAGAGAGAGAGAGAGAGAGAGAGAGGAAATGCGCTTATCGGTGAGCCCCACTATCGTAATAATCGCTGGCGATACATCGTCCCCGCGGATGTAACTGCGGCAATATCTTCCGAGATTTATGATGTGCGGGTCGTTTATGATGCCTTGGGACTGATGGGAGCTAGGAGATAATTCGTAGAGCATAGAGGAAAATGAACATTGTTGGCGCAATGAGACAATATGTGTTATCGAGCCATCTTTCATTCCTTGATCAATTTGATATCTTCATGACAGAAATATCAGCCGTGTAACAATTTCTCAATTGACAATTGCGCCTACAAAGAGCTTTCTAAAGATCATCTTTAAGTTTAGCTTTTAGAACATTTTTATCAAACTTTAATTATTGTACTAAACTAAATAATCGCATATATTTCATGTTTATTCCAATAAATCCACATAATTAACATGATATAACATTACTAAAAAATGTCTTATCAATGTATAATTATTCCAATTTATTTTGGAAATAATTTTATTTATTTTTTACAAATAATTTTATGTAAAATATAATATTCTTTCTATCATTCCGATCTTATTCGCATGCAGCTTTCAAAGACATCGCAGTTTCTTGATCCAATAAGAGATATAAAAAAAAGAAAGGAAGAGAAGAGAAAAACGCGATGAGACTATCGCCTAAAATCACTCAATATATCCACTGATCCGCCCAGCGCAACGATATAACGACGAATCAACGAGAATAGAGATAATAACAATCCGACGGGACTTGGATCCGCTTAATGATTGGCTGGACTTATCTGACCTGATTTCTCAAGCCGAGAGCACTCAAGCCAATTGTATTCTTCGATAGCGGGAGACGGTTCTCAAGTACTACTGCAATCGTGGCAATCAATCTGATTACTTCTTTTCCGTTGTGCCGACGTAATCGCAACAAATTCCGCAATCCTAAGAAACGCTGCTGCTTATGAATTGCTCTTGCGTGAATAAACCGCTAATTGTGCCCACTCTCGCACACGTACACTATTTGCAAATTATATTTCTAGATTTCTCTTTCCTTAAATTTCAAAATCTGTAACATAGTTACTAACGCTGAGTCTGTAAGACCCATTTAATTTATGTTGACTAAAAGGCACTAATTAATTTTAAGAAATTAAAATGACATAATTTGTATAAAGAAGAATAAATACTAAGTTTATTTTAATAATTCAAATTTGCAGATGTACACTGAGAAAAATCTCTAGTTGAAAATGATCGAACCAGAATATTCTGTGATTATATCAATCGGAATTCTGATTATTTCAATTGGAATTATAATAGATTCAAATTTGTGAAGAAAATTGTAATTTGTCCATTATTCAGAATTCCAATTAATGCAACTAAACTTTTTCCAGGGTAAAATAAAGACTATAGTTCAGTAGGTCCAATAGATCCATCGTCAACTTCAGAAGAGGGGAAGGGGTTAAACACCGATATATATTCCTTAGATATATTGGTAATTTAATGCATAGACGCGGTGAACAGCTAATTTAATTTTAAATTTGCCTCGTAGTATGTTACTTTGCCTGTTATACATATTTACATATTAAGTTCAATTTTGTTGTTTCATACTTATCAATGAGATTCAGCCTCACTTATCACGTGCAATAAATATTGTACTTCTATTACTCAATACTCAATTTTATCTTTAGTTAGTTATCAAATAAAGTTATCTTTCAAGAAGCGAGATCGCTCCATGTGGAGTACCTAATCTAATACTCAAGAAATCGATGAGAAACGATTTAGTTCTCGCGAAAACTACGTTTAACCGGTTTAACTCGTACGTGACGTGAATCATCGATATTCGATCATCCAAAACTCCAAAAATATCTTTAATATCAAAATTTTTGTATGTTTAAAACGAACTACACGATAAGTATCTGAATACCACTATAATTCGGTTGGTCTACATCGATGACGAAACAGTTAGCAAGACAGCTTTCGACAATTCGCGGTTACTGAGACTATTACCGAGACTTTCTACGAGAAGGCAAACACGAAGAAATAAGTATCCGTATCGGAGGATAGTGCATTGTGTTTCTGGAGTAAATCGAGGAGGAAGATCCCGAGAGCCGCCACAATCGTGGCAATCAATCGTGTTCCCTTTTCGCCACCTCTTTGTGCAATCAGAGCGCGCTTCATGCTCGACCGACTCCCCCGGATACCGTTTCTTCCGTCAACGTGTCTCGCGATTCTCGCGGCATTGCACTGCCGAAGAACCGGAGTCGGGATTTCCTGGTCTGTTGGCTGGTTGGACTATCGTCGTGGCTAACCGACGTGCCAAAACTGTAAATCGGTGGTCCTTCGATTCGACCGGAAAACCATCGCCGTTGCCCGAGTGAAGCAGAATGAAGGGAGAAGCAAAGTTTCGTCTTGAGAGTAGATGGTCATCCGATGAAAACTAATCTGCTTCTGCTTTCACGAGGTGGCGAGTTGGTCGGCAGAGGATTTTGCTTGTCAGAGAGAAGAATCCAGATGCTTCCATCTAAAGGCATTTGCATGAGTTAGTTCATCCTTGGGAAAGAAGTTCCCGAACTTTTCGACCTCACCCTCTTTACGACGTCTCAGAAATCCTCGCTGATCTCTTTGATAAAAATTCGACATAGACTCTGCATTATACTTTGTGATATTTTTCGGCTAATTGCGAACAGATATTATCTGAAGAGACTTTTTATTCAACTTAATCGGCAAGCCTTAGCCAAAATATGTAGTACGCACTTATATTTTTTTCATTCATCTGGAATTCATTTACCTACATTGTTATCGATTGGTTAAATGGTTACCGGCATTATTATATATAAATTTAAAAGATTCTTGAACCAAAGGATACAGCAAATGTATGTCTAATTTTTCAGCTAAATTTTTACATACTGATTAAATAATGATCAGAATATCTAATATTTTTGGCCAAAAAAAAAAAACTGTATATGAAAGTTCTAAAATTACAAAAACGTTACGAGAAAAAAAATTACAAAATATAAGAAAGATCAAGTTCAAAAGAAAGATTAATTTCAAATTAGTCAAAGAATTTCGAGGTAACGAATGATCGGTGCAGATATCTATTTAACACAGTCTGTAGTCACTTCTCCATTGTGTTCAAATGCTTCTTCTTGGTTTGTGTTTACATAGTCGGATAACCGCAAACGCTGGCGTTAATTTACCAAATTCAGGGTAGACAATGGGCAGCTCGTTTAGGATCATGCGGGAAGAACAATAGCACTTAGTCGACGATGAGGTTGGAAGCAGCTTGTCTGTTTAACCCCTCAGTTATATTGCTTGTACTATATACGCATATATAAGCTTCGGAACATGAGTACCTATGCCCTTGTAAAGTGATTATGTGTATATTATTATATTATCCGTCAAACATTATTTGTTAATTAAATATGATTGAGCACGTCTTATAAGTGATTAAAAGAAGATTTATTGTCGAGTAATAAAAAAGAGGCAATTAGGAATTAGCACTGTAAATAGTGCGTATTATTTAAAAAAAATTAATTAATCGTAATATTCTTGAGGCTTTCACGGGTGTTACCTGTGTGACGATCTTGCGTTTCGCGGGTTTTCTCCGTGTTTAGATCCATTCTTGGAATGCCAACGTTTCGTGAACCTTGCAGTTCACTTCATCAGGGCGAGGAGCAGCCTGATACTCGGAGTATCAGGCTGCTCCTCGCCCTGATGAAGTGAACTGTAAGGTTCACGAAACGTTGGCATTCCAAGAATGGATCTAAACACGGAGAAAACCCGCGAAACGCAAGATTGTCACATTAATTAATCGTATTAACGTTTATATTAAAAGATTTAATATCATCAAGTATGTATCATAGTTTATATTATTTACCTTCTTATTTGCATTTTTTTTTCTTATAAATATAACTTTACTCAATTATTTTCTTTTGCTTTTAGGACCTACATAGTTTGTTCAAACTAACTTGTTTGAATTACATTCAGACAGTATTTCAATAAGATAAATTAAACATGAATATAATTTCTAAAAAAGTAAAAAAAAATAATTTTATAGTTTATATTTTAGTTTTACTAAACTTTAATTTTATATTTTACTAAATCAGTATCATTTTGAAAAATATGCATCACTTTATCACAAAAATATTTTTCTGATAAAAAAACAAGCAATCATTTCTTTAACAGAAACATTTTATTTGCGTATATTTGTAACGAGTGGCCGAATACGATAAAAGAGAGATAATCTTGACTTCCATCGCGTTTTTCAAACGTTTAACTTTCCCGATTTTCTGCGACAATAAAACTCGTGTTATCTCTCGCGTGAAAATCACTGCGCGACACCCTCCTCCCAAGCTGTTTTTTTATTATCCGTCTGAAGACTACGGGGGTTGTGTACTGATAAGTTTGTATAAATGCGACACTTTGAATATGTCGCGAGCCATGAGCTCCATTGTAATCTTGTTG
>NW_017257851.1:434271-436780 GCF_001594055.1 Mycetomoellerius zeteki | reverse complement strand
CATTCCTGTTCGTCGCTTGCGCTGAAATGCACTTTTGATAACAGTTCAAAGCTCGCCCCATCTCGCCGCTCTATTCTCATGAAAGGTAGACGTCGCCGATCTAAAGAAGTCTCGGTTCACTCATGCGAGCTGAATGGAAAGTCGACCGGATGCTACCGCAACGATTGCGGAGTATTTCCAAATGCGTTCGATTTTTCACACGTCTTGATTCTCCCACGCGTCATTCGCATCTCGTTCATGAGTCGCGCACGTCATAATTCGATAATTAAGAAAGTTGTTATTGTTAGAGGTAATGGAAAGGAAAAAGAATTTTTTTATTTCAACACTGAGAAAAATGTTTGGTTGAAAATGAGCAAACCAGAAATTTCTAATTATATTAATCAGAATTCCGATTATTTCAACAAGAATTTCAGTAGATTTAATCAGAAAATTTTCTATAATCGGAATTCTGATTGATATAATCAGAATCTTCTGGTTTGTCTATTTTCAACCAAACCAGATTTTCTTTTTTCAATGAAAATTCGCACGTCAGAGGATTGAAAAGGGGACCTCTCTTAAATTTGAATAAATTTCTTAGATTTCTTTCGTTTTCCGGAGAATCTCTCTGTGTACGTAATAAAAAATTCACGAAGATATTGATTTGTGGAACTGAGAATCTGTGAAATCAAGGTACCGTGGAATTAAGGATTCCTGAAACACAGTATCTCCGATGTACCCAAGATTTATGAAAGCGAGGACTACAGGAACCAAGGATCCGTGGAATGAAGGAACTGTGAAACCAAAGATTTATAGTACCGCCTATGTACTTTACGCAAATACATTTTTCTCATTTTGCATGAATGTGATTTACTCGGTGGTTTGCGAGAAGTCATTAGCCATGTAACAAATAGCGAATTGCTTATACAGAATGAAATAAAGAAAGCAAGTGAGTTCCACGTAAGAAAAATGTATATTTCGCTCCAGAAACTTTACAAACAGTGCGCGAGATTTAATTATTGCCGATCAAATTCCTGAGTGGAACAATTGATTCTGCGATCAACGACGCGGCGCTTCTATTTACGGAAGCTGCGTGATTTCCTTCTTAAAGGGCCATAATTAAAATTTCATGTTTGTAACGACAGTTTATTCTTGCCACCGTTTCACGAAGTTTTAAAAACAGAAGTAATTACATTATAATCAAATTGTAAACAGAAAGAACAATTTTACTAAAGTATTTAAAAATTGAAGTAAACTTGAAAATAATTTTGTTAAATTATCAAAATAATTATATAGGAAACTTAAACATGATGAGCAATGCTACTAAAAGTTTTGATATTCTAACAATCAGCTTGAATGACCTACGTAATTACTTTGAATCCAACAAAATTATTTTCAGATCAGTATCTAGGTTTTCAGTAAAATCGTTCTTTCCTTAGTTTTGATAATTTTTAGAGATAACATTATTTTAAAAAGAACTGCATTTCTTTACAATGTGTCACATATCGTCTTATTTTTTTCAATATTTTCAATAGATACAAGTATAGAAACGAAACACAAGGCTTATAATTTATACGTGCTTTATCAGTAAAAAATAGTTTATGTAAATGTACGTTCCACGTCGTATTTTTTCTGATCAACACCATCCCATCTAATCTTCGCCTGCTTACAGTCTGCTTTCCCATTTTCGGCTTCTCGTCACTCTTCAGAAACGACAGGGATGTTATTAAAATTTTCTCACTATCGATGGAATTTCAATAACGACTGTCAAAGCAGCTGTCGCTGGGTGCATTAATTCCGTGACGACGGGAAAGTTGTGCGTACCGGATTGCAGTAATCCGTGAACGGTCGCGTCGCGAAAAATCACGTCGTCGTTCTGAAACGAAGCTGAAACGTGCCGGAATTCCCTTCAAGACACGGCTTTTCTAAGTACTATCGCAAATGGAAGATAGCGAATCGATGAATACCAAAGGTAAAACCTGACAAGACACGGTTGAGCGTTATTACACGAAGCTTGTTATCGTACAGATAATACTAGTTAAACGTTGTAGTTCGCAATACTTCACCGTTTTATGTAATAGGCGCTTGTACGTGCTCTTAAATAACTCTTCTTTGATAATGTAATACTTTTGAGAGAACCAGAGAGGCGCGGTGTTAGATAATGATGATCGTTACGCAAGAAGTAAATGATTTCATTCGAGCATAGTTGTTATTCGTGGGTTAAAGAATAATGCAAAGCGGTAGAGACCGAGGATGGACAAAGCTTGTCAAGCGACGATGTGAATGCAAATTATTATTTGAATGCAAATACTAGGCCGATATTATTATAATGAGCTTTCGAACGACGTCGGACGCCTTGCTCGCGCTCGAAAACTCGCCGAGCAAATAATAATGGAAATAAAGCACGCTCCCGGCAGTAATAACTTGCAGTCTCCGAGAGATACCCGAGAACAGAGTGCGCGTTAGGCGACTAGCACCGTCGGGAAAAATGGAAAATCCTGTTGGATTTAAAGTGAAATAATGGACGACGCTC
>NW_017257851.1:415118-434259 GCF_001594055.1 Mycetomoellerius zeteki | reverse complement strand
ACGCTCTCATGCGCTGCGAGAATGCTTCGACGCCGTTGTTACTGACTTTTCGTGCTGTTTTGGAAAAAGAAGAGACATTGGAGATAGAAATATCCTCTTAATGCTACGACGGACTACGTCGTAGCATGCGCGCGCACCGGCGGATAATTTTAATTCAAAAAGGCATACGGAAGAATTGAGTTTATAGCACGCAGTTGAGAAAGTAATTTCCGGATAAGCCGCAGCGCTCGTCGACTCCCGCCGCGACGATTCACGCAGCATCTAATTGCGCGTTAATTAGAACAAATTAAAAACAACGCTAGCGAGAAACTGATCGCACGAAACGAAGTTGGTGAATCCTTGGGTTGCGTCTCTGCGCCATCGTGTACCGTCTACTTTTTTTTTATCATCCTCACAAATTAGATATCGATTATGTAGAATTCTTGCCTATCCTATAGAACGGTTTTATATTTAATTACAAAAGAATGCAACTTGCCGCGACGGCATGCGAGTGCAGCAAATAGTTTCACCCTTCATTCGCGAAATTATGAAATAGTCCGAAACTCTCTCTCCATTTGTCGCATCAAATTTTCCATAGAGAATTATTCTGCAACTTTCTGCATTATGTGCAAACTTCTAAATTCGCCTTTGTGTCTCCCTTTAGTTGCGGATTTTTATAGCGAAAATGATGGCAAAACAAAACTTGATTGCATACCATCATTTTCGACGTGTTTGCAATTTTTGTTTATGATATGTATCAAACGACAAAGGTTTAAATTGAATAGAAAAACAGATGTGTTATATTTTGTTCAAATTAATTGTTATCATTAAGTATTATGTATAAGATATAGTCTCTGTGAAAAGTGACTGGAAATTTCTATTCACCGTATAAATATGAATATTATACATATATGAAATAATTCAAAAAATTTTTCATTTATCTTAACTATTTTTTTAAATCATGTCTATTTCTTATCGCAGAAATAATTTTTAATTCAGGTCCTAAATTACTGTCAAACTTTTATATTATTTTCACAAATATAACATAGAAAAATCTATAATTTGTAGTAATTTGTTTCATTTCATTAAGAAATACATCCTAACACTGTTAGGATTGAGAACGTAGATTGTATGATGAAAATTGGATATATAAATCTTAAGCAAATAAAAAAAAACTTCTCTCAAGCTACATAAAATAGAGTAGAAATAAAACCTCCCTATAGTGTACTGCAAAATGGCTAACTCGTGTACACTGCGATAGTGCAGCGTATAATATTGTCCCTTTGTGTCCATCCAAGCAACCCTTGGGCGTTACTGCCGTTTTGCAAATAAATCAGAATCTACAGTCTGGCTCCGTTTGTGACAAACAGGAACCAGCGATTTTCCCTGGTGCACCTATCGCGTAATATTATACTCTTACTCTCAAAAATATACTATCGATCCGTGTTACAATTACGGTTCATATTCAGAATTTATCGATAAAAATGCGCACTTTTCTTTCTGAAACTCTATAACTATAGGGGAGAGTCTAAATCGGACCGTGTTCCAAATAGGACCTTTTTAATTTAAATGAATACGGTTAAGCAGATTTGCGTACTATTTATAATGTAAAGTCCTTATAAGACACCGAACATGCGATAGCAGTTTGACAGTTCTCTGTCATAACATTCATAAAATAGAGGCAAATATGTATTTTCAGTCATCGTGCGAAAATTTTTTTAAAAAAGAAAATCCTTGTAAATCATTATTTAAAAAGTGTTAAAAATTTGAAAAGTAATTGATTTAAGATAATTAAAGAGTGTAAAATTCAAAAATATCAAGCATTTCGTGATCACTTTTGCGGTTTATTGTAAAATTTGTTCCAAAGTTCGAAAGGACCCGTATCCAAATCGGACAGTTCAGTGAATAACTTACAGGCCTAATTGTAGTGGTGATAGTACTGGTGATTGGCTGACCAGATCTGGTCCAAGCAATTAAATCAGTAAAATATCATAAGTCATTAGACTCAGATTAGTTGAGTTTTATTGATTTCAATTCTAATAATATAAACAGTCAGTAATTTCTTTTTCCGAAAAAATTTTTATCTTTGACTGTCAAATTGCTCATTTTTACTCAATACTAAGAGAAATACATTAAAATATTTTAAAATTTTATCTAAAAATCCATAAAAATAAGAGTTTTCGATCTAAACCAGGAGATGGTCCGATTTGGAACCGATATTTAGACCACTCTCCCCTATAGTTAATATTATATAGATTCGGTTCCAAATCGGACCATCCCCTGGTTCAGATCGAAAACTCTTATTTTTATGGATTTTTAGATAAAATTTTAAAATATTTTAATGTATTTCTCTTAGTATTGAGTAAAAACGAGCAATTTGACAGTCAAAGATAAAAATTTTTTCGGAAAAAGAAATTACTGACTGTTTATATTATTAGAATTGAAATCAATAAAACTCAACTAATCTGAGTCTAATGACTCATGATATTTTACTGATTTAATTGCTTGGACCAGATCTGGTCAGCCAATCACCAGTACTATCACCACTACAACTAGGCCTGTAAGTTATTCACTGAAATGTCCGATACGGGTCCTTTCGAACTTTGGAACAAATTTTACAATAAACCGCAAAAGTGATCACGAAATGCTTGATATTTTTGAATTTTACACTCTTTAATTATCTTAAATCAATTACTTTTCAAATTTTTAACACCTTATAAATAATGATTTACAAGGATTTTCTTTTTTAAAAAAATTTTCGCACGATGACTGAAAATACATATTTGCCTCTATTTCATGAATGTTATGACAGAGAACTGTCAAACTGCTATCGCATGTTTGGTGTCTTATAAGGACTTTACATTATAAATAGTACGCAAATCTGCTTAACCGTATTCATTTAAATTAAAAAGGTCCTATTTGGAACACGGTCCGATTTAGACCACTCTCCCCTATGCTAAATGCCTATTGACATCGCTATATAAGCGCGTTCTGAATAGTAATACGGACTTAAATGTAGTAAGACATACATATTTATTTGTTAATTTCACATTAAACAAACAAGAACAGCTATTATATGGCAAGAAAATAAAATGTATAGAAATTTAAAATTTTATTCTTTTTACGTATTTATCCTAGAATGCTTTCTAATAAATTTGTGATAAACTTTTTATGTGCATATAAAATGTGCATCATAGTAAAATACATTTAATAACGTAAAACTATAAACGTGTTATATGTATTATTAAAACTTATAAGAAAGCTTTTCATAAGTACGATATTGTATAAAAGCAGATAAAAATGTGGATGGGATAAAAACAGATTGCAATTTAGCCCCATGAAACTTTTGTGAATGATAAAGGTTTTCCGGCTGTGTAAAGATCCAGACCGACAGGAAGGTTTTCCTCGATACAAGACCATCTATTCCAACATTTAATGTAAATGTAGCTTCATTAAAATATGTATCAAACTACAGAAACTTTCATTCGTCATATAACATTTGCGAGATAACTTTCACCTGCGATGAAAAACGGAAATCTGGGAAAAAAGTTTTTGGCAAAATGGACTGTTCAAATATTTAATATAAATGTTCAATTAAAATTCCAACTGACCCGAACAAACTTTCTATGTGTGAAGGAAAACTCATTAGAACTCGTATGCGTTATAAAAGATTCAGTTTTGAAAAATGCATAGTTAGATCAGTTTAATATTTGATGTAAAATCGCTATTGAAATTTCAATCTGTCCGAAATAATTTTTCCTTGTGAAAAAATTGCTTAAATAATTATTTTTTATGTTAGAAATTCTAACCAAAAAATAGAAATAATTCTAAGTTTCGATCGACGAAATATTGCGCACAAAATTTACTAGCTGATTTTTAATATCAGAAAATCAACATCATACAAAATTCAGATCGCAAAAAAATATTGACTTGACCATATCAAACATTCTACTGTTTAATCTAGAGTATATATGTATAACCGAATTAAAATTTCAATCTACCTAAAAAAGTTTCACGCAATGATAAAATTCCTAATTAATTGTTTCTTATTAGAAAAAATTACGAATGTAAAAAGAGAGACGAGGATGGGCGTGAAAAGAAACTTGTCATACTGTAAAAATTTTGAAATATATTTATGCTCAGAAATAAATACGTTTTGTCGTATAGTCTTGGTTCTCTGAAGTAAATTTGCGATTCGCGTTACACGGACCATAAATTACAATGGTGACGCGGATGAAAGGTAGTGCTAACATTCGAAACGCGAGATACATTCGCGGGGGTTCCTGGCGTAGTCTCTATGCCAGCCCGTTTCGACCAGAGTAATACATCGCTATTTTAATCTCTTGGGTGCAATACGGGCACGCGATATACGCGGACCGCGCGATATTGACGAATAAATACCGGAATAAACGGTGCTAGCGCTCGACGCTCGATTAAGGGACGAAATTGGAAAATTTGGCCTGCGGCCATCTCGTGAAGAAAATCGCGGGATACTGTTTCGCCGCACGCAATTGGTTTATCAGGTTTTTTTAAAATTTATATCACACTTTACCATCGCACATTTCATATCTCTTTTCACATTTATAACGTACGTCCTGGATGCCGCGTGTTTTCTTTAAGCATCAGATATTGGCAACCATTAACCGACATGCCAGTTATTTCAATATCGAAATATCGAATATACATTTATATTAATTTGATGCACAACCACTACTGTTAACGATTATTTCTTGTTACATTTTTATTTGATTTAGTCAAGTGCTATTCCAAATGATATTTGCTCAACATTAGATTCAAAGCGATACAGATTTTATACAGACATTGAGACAATCATTTCAACTATATTTTGCGCTAGAATTCTCTCTTCTTTGTTCGACTCTGATCCTATTAGAAAGAACAGAGACTTTCGATGCTTTTCCGGAAGTCGTCGAGCTAATTCGATAGCCTATCGCTACTCTTGTTGCGAGCGATCCCTATAAATCGCGGATGGACTCGAGTTTACGAAAACGATTCGAGGTGAATTTATCCCACCGTTGCTGGTGACAGTATCGATTGTAAAACTTCGAAAACTACTTAAAACTTTCTCCGCTATTTTTCCTTCTCCTACAAACTTCTCTTCCCTCTCTCGCTTGCTCGATTCGACTCATTTACAGTTACGAGGGATGTTCTTTTTTCGATGAGATACCTATCGAAGTGACTTGCATTACATGCCCGAAACTTCGTCTCCAATGTTCTTACCATGATGCTATTTTTTGTGGAGTATTTCGCTATTAGTCTACATACATGCTTTTTTCGACAGCTCCAAGCGAATCTCCAGGATTTAGGATTAAGGTCAACTTGTATGGAGTCTCTGTTCGAGTAAAATTATTTAAAAAAAAGCTACAGTGTATGGAAGCTTTTACGATGGATTTGCAGCACTTTGCCTGGAAATTGGAAACAAGATACCGATCAATTTAATATGATATCAATCACTCGACCTTATATCCTTAAAGAAACACAATTATATTGAAAGGATATCCGATGATCAATAAAATCGACATCTTTGAGTGCGATACTTTGTCGTTAAAAAATATTTAAAGTAAGATAATTTTTCTTTTCCTTTTTTTTAATTTTTGCGTAATTAACTATTGTGTTATATCATGAACGTATTGAGTTTCTATACAATACAAATGTTAAAAATTTATTAAAAATGTATTTACAATCATATAATCAATGATATTTTTTGCTCGTACTTTATTTAATACTGCTGTTTCATCGTACCAACTTGTTTTAATAATCTTTATACAAAAAACATTTGTGTTTTATGTGATACAATTAGTAAGTAATTAATAATAACGATGACGTATATTATCTTGACAATATATATAATGTTGCGATACAATTAGTGAGTAATTAATAATAAATTAGTACGATATGATACCTATATATCATCTTGATAATAAAAAGATTCAAAAAGAATTTACTTCTTCTAATTTTTGTTCGTTTTTCTCAAACATGTTAAATGTCCTAGTTTTCTTTCCTGTCGTTCTAATCTCACGGAAAAAAAAGAATCTAGTCACCTTATCTAAGATCTCAGATTGCAAACTTGGGAATTCTAGGATTCCAGAACCTAGAATCTCTCCGAAGTCCAAGAAACTTTGGATCTACATGCAAAATGCAAAAATTTCAGAATTCTTGATACCCATCTTAGACATTACCGAGTATATCCAAGAGGGTAATGATCAGCATATCGGGCGGAAACTCTATTCCACGCAAACGCCCTCGAGTTATACCCAATTACGCGAACGAATGTTGACTCCTTTCCACTCGTTCCATGATCCGTTCCCCATTAAACTCGCGGGACGAACACGAGTTTGCTTGTAAGAACGGCGGAGGGGAAGGCGAGGGAGGCGATAAAGCGTTGATGTCGCGCATCTTCCGAATGTTGCCGATCGCTGATAGAATCGCACACGTCGCCAATCCGGGGCTGCAGGTGCAGTCACACACGTACATGGGACGAACTATTTGGCAAACACGGATTCCAGGTTGAATGGCAAATTGTGCCGGTACACGCTACAATGCGCGCACAGAACGAGCGCGCGGCTGCGTTTCGGCGTGGAACGCTAGTTTCTTGTCGAGAAACGTGACTTCTCGTCCTTCGAAGAGCAAGAGAAGGGATGCGTCAACAGACAGGTGTTGGATTCACATGTGACGTATCGAGAGGATCTCAAATGAGAATTTTGGCTTTATGTTCTAACGAGATCAACGATATAAACTTACGTTACGTGATCTACGTCCGTCGTAAATACGATATAATTCCTGTCTTACCAGCTAGAACATCTTGACATTGCGTACACGTTTCGCTCTATTCTCTTTCGTCATTCTCCCTATCTTTCCCGATCGCAATTCAGGGGCGAACGATGCCTCAGCCGATTTACCACGCTGCTATGTGGTGAAGTCTAGAGATTCGAGATTGTATATGAGGCTTATGGGATATTCGCACAACACTGGTTCCGTGTGCACGGGTGTAACGAAAGCAATTATTCAAGTGTCGGTATTGTCAGCTGGTGCGAATATTTCTCCCGCGTCTTTAACGCCTCCGTTCATTTACGCCGCGCATTACTCTAAATTAATATGCCAGATATACAATATTACAAACGAACTTGCAGTTAATTTTAACGAAAAGTAGGTCAAATATCATTCTTTCATTGTCTTTATGTATTTTGTATTTAACCTCAAATATCTCAGTCATTTAAATTTTATTATCATAAAAATCATAACAAAGTCTAACGAGTATACTAAATTAAAATACATACTTTATTATTATTTTGTACTTTTAATTCATAAAAAGATGCATTTTTCAACCATACAATGTAAGAATTTTTTTTTAATATTTCAATGTTTGACGTCACTTAAAAAAGCTACGTAAAAAAGATTTGTGGTGTTTTCAACGTCGTACTTCCTCCGATAATACTTCCCTAAAAATCATGAAGATACTTACAGCTGTGTACTCTTGCAGCTATAAAGGATAAGTAAGGCGGATGGTTGCAATCACGAAGCAAATTGTCCTCCTTTCGCATGGCCACCGATCGTTCCGATTTCACCCTCCAGTGAGGTGACGAGAATTTTTCGCTATAGAAAGGGTTGAAAGTCTGCGAGAGCTGTCGAGCGACAGACAACGAAGGGTAGCGGCGTTGAAGAGAGCAACCGTTGATGGCCACTCCTTTTTGTCATCGTGGAAAAACGCCGCCGTTAAACTTTTTCCAATGCACTAGGGCACAAGTAAAATATCGAGTAAATGCGCCCGCTGTAGCGAGCGTCCATTAATTCGACGGAGACGCGAGAAGATGGGTGAAGCTTAACTCCGCGACCCCCTTTTACCCTACAAAGTTCACGTACATATTTACCGGCATTGGTGCGTCTTTATTCCCAGTTGAGAAATCCGAGTTTTCATTTGCTTCGCGATTGCAAAGGTACAAAAATAAAAGCGATGATTGGTGACTGTAGATGCAACGAAAACTGCAAGTTTTTCCTCGGTGTGAATTTCATTATTTCTTATAATAATTTCTCACGAAAGTGTTAATTTTTGAAAGACCATTTTACTCCATAATTTGTCCGATTGTTGTGATTATGTTAGAAAGTAGAACGCTCAGCGCATTGAAAGTTGGAGATATCAATGCATCTGATTTTAATCTTTTGCAATACTTTTACTTCCTAAGTTCAGCTCAAGTTTTTTTTTACTGTTCTAAGCTATCAAAAAATATGGAAAAATTCAGGGATCTTCATTATTCAGTATCTTTATTACATTATACCAAATAGTTTTTTTAAGAAGATATTTTAGGAGAACTAAATCTTTTATTTCAGAGAAATTTGAGAATGAAATTTTGTTTGTATAAAAAAAATTCAGATTGTAAACGAAAAGTTAATAACAATTATTATTCACTTTTTATTTACTCAATCGAAACTGTACAAGCTCACTGAGACTTATGTGGATCGATGATATGCATTGCAAATGCACGTTATAATGCGAGCACAAAATTGTCAACCTTGAGCAACATGTGTGCGGTCATAATGTATCCGTTTGCTTGCTCTTGGATGTTGGAGGACTGGCCGTTACAATTTGGATAGTCCGTTGACATTGATATCAACAGTCAAACGAACATTCAATCGCAATGCATATACATACATAAGCCAACCACTCGGAGATCCTCATTGCATTTCCGCCCGTATCTACTTTATGCAACGAGAAAACGTTGCTTCTGAGTGCAAGAGTGCATTATGTCGCGTCGAACTTGTGCAAAAATCATTGCTCGACATGAACACTCGGCACGTATTAGCGTCGCATTAAGAAAACATTGAAACGTTGCACATTTACGTTGCTCGTAAAAAGGAAAAAAATCATTATGCTCCACCATCACGGTTCATCTAAAATTCATTTTGTTTTTACTTCCAAAATTTTGAACATTTGTACTACGACTTAAATAATTTTACAGAAAATCGAAACAAAGTGCATTATAAAAGTATAAACTTATTCGAGTTATTTAGTTTTGTAACTGTGCAATTCTAGTCATTTGCCCTTAATTGTTCCGTTTATTGTCTCCAAAATAGCTGATTCATTTGGCTTGTATTGTGTCGCGATTATAATATTATTGTAATATCAATTTGAAATGCAAATGTCAATATTTCAGGAGTTCAGAAATACTTAATAATTTATGACGTTCACTAATATGTGACGTGTTCTATAACAATTGGAAATCTGGTTTATGTTTATTTGATATATTTGATAGCTCTAGTTTGCTCGCACTCGATCTATTTTGTTACGTCCAATTTCCATTATCATGTATAGTTTATCCGTCTTTGTACGAGCCATCCCGCACGACCAACGTTTTCGCGTCCGGAATTAGCCTCCATATTGGCTCGTGGTGTCTATTGGCAATCGATCGAGTGTTCAGCCAACCACCATGAATATGCACAAGAGAGTACTTCTAGAAAACGTTTCTAGCGAGCACTCCCGTCGAATGCGCATCATCGGCTGTTTGATCATCGTGTTCCGCGACACAATGGAAATTTGCAATTTACTTCATTGACTTCCAAGTTGGAAATCATTGGAAAATATGCGCGAATATAATACTATATAAAATGCTATATAGGTATGTAATATTCAACAAAAGACGTAAAAAAAAAACAGAACTGTGCTTGCGAAAGAATTTAGAACTGAATTTTTTCTAACAAATAGCTTGTGAGATTTATAACTTACAGATTTAATCCATATAAATTCACGGATTGAAAATTTTTTAATTTATTATAAATTAAAAGAGTTGTGGATTTATTAGAATTGAAAATAATAATATAGTAATTTATTATATTGAAAATATAATTAAAAAATCATAATAAAAGAACAGAATTAATTTCTTTTATTAAAGAAATTAAATATCATGTATATTATCGTATATTATGGACAACATTAAATAATTCATTTTTCACGAATTATATTTTTAATCTTTTATTATAATTTCCATATAATTGTTTTCACGATTTTCCAAACAGGCAACGCATTTAAGATAAACCGCTTTCGTTCTAGTTTTCTATAAAAAAAAATAATCCGAAATGAAAAATGGTTCTGCAATTTCAATATTCACCGTCGGAATGATATTTCAATATATGCCATACGATACTGCGTAATCGAAGGCTCTTTGTAGCTTTACTGCCTCAAATTGCTGGTTATATTGCGCACGTGTTATTTTCATGTTTTTTTTATTGAAAAATATAATGCGCATACATGTGCACCGCAAAATAACGGTTGATTTATGCCTCCGTTCGTTAGTAGCGATGTCGCGGCGGCAATGCGGTGACGATTCATCGGAGTTTAACGCACAAAAGCCTGGGTGTACCCATTAGCGAGATACTTCGGGATTCAGTTGAATGCGAAAGCCGCGTTTAATGGTGGGGAATGCGAAACTATCGATAAAGTTTCCCGTTTCCGACCACGACGGAGAGTCAAAGAGGTCGTCCGCGGCCTTGTAATTCGACTTTTGTGCTGCTGCAACGAGGGAAGTAAACGATATAATCGTATTATATCATATTATATCAACATTTAGAGAATCCTTAATTCTAACATTACAAAGTAACGATATTATAGCTGTGATAAATTATCAAGTTTTATCATATCCTAAAAATTTAAGTGTAAAGAAGAAAAAAGGAATTGCTTAAATTACTATATATACAATTCGACGAACTGTAAACAGAATCATTTTAATAAGTTTACAAAATTCTTTTTAATTACGATTTCCTTTATATAAAAATATTTTTATTTTAAAATTAATATTTCCATTTTTTAATTAACTTTTTCAGTTTAAAATTAATTAAAATTAATTTTTCTAAAACGCGCTAAAATACATCGACCTTCAAGTTTCCAAACATATTAATTCAATTTTTTGTATTGTACGAAAGCTATTATTCCGTATTTGCGTTAATTAATAAATATATAAATAATTTACTCATTATTAATCACGTCTTAAATTGTGTTATATTAATACATATTAATATTTTTTATTTGCATAAATATCAAGAATTATTACATGATATAACAAAGCACTGAATGGCACTAAATCCAGAACCGCGATGTCCCAAAACGAGAAGTTAGATCGTAGTCGGCTAGCTACTTCGCAATTATGATTTTAATTATGAACGGGAGTTACCGAGGGACTTACCGAAGCCGTTGTTATCCGCGCGTCGCACTTTTGATTTACGAAATTAAGTGAAAATATTTATGAGCAATTTACACGCGGCCAATATCACGCACTGCATGTTTCACGTGGTAACGCGCGCGTCATCGTCTCACTACTTCGTCGACCACGGACTTTGTCGCAAATTAAATGCGGTTGCTGTCGGGCTTATCCTCAGCGGGAAATTTCCTCTGAATTATTGACGAACTGCTTTTGACTCCTGATGAAAGGAGCGTTAGCCCCTTTATTCTCCATGTAACATAGAGTGTAATGAATCTCGCAATAACTAACTCACGTTCAACAAAAAGAATCATTTCTTATTGTGACAGTCGTTCAGCCTCATTAATTTTCCATTATCCATTAGTTTCAAGTGCAAGAATTGTACTTGAAAAAACGCCAAAAAGTATTAATTTTATTTAAAAGAAACAACACTTTTGTTACTTTTATATACTGACCTCTTATATTACGACGCCCGTATTCTTATTGTACAGGAAGATCACCGATACTGACATAGGTCTCCTAAAGCGACATCCGCTTATTTCTTAGAAACTAACCTTTGCACCTTATTAATACTAATAAAAACGTGATCTGTTTAGCTAATTAAAGAAGTACAAATTCATAATTCATATATGTGTGGCTTATTTACCAAATCGGCTAAAAACAAATTCTATGAATTCGAAAAGAAAATTCTTATGGTGTTCTTTTGTAAATTGCATAATTAAAATAATAGTAATTGTATCATTGATAATATTATGTCAATTTAAATGTTTATAATTTCATAAATTAACTTTCATTACAGAATAGGATATATCTTTATTTATAGAATAGGAATGTTGGGGCATTATTGCCTACTATGTCAGTTTTGGAGTCCATTCAGACGTTCATTTTTGCATAACTTATGAAAAACTTAATTATTGCAAAATTGCGAACAGTATTATAAAAACTGCTTATATTATCTGATAGAAGACACTTTTTAGTTTGTATTTATGTTTTGGAAGTTGTATTTTTACCTTTTGTTTAAGAAATATTGTCTAAAAACAAAGTGGTATGTCGGTATCGGTGACCTTCCTCTACCATATTTTTTTTTAAACTATTGTCTTTAAACTATTATACAATAAATTTATAGAGGTAGATAGATGATCATGAAATAAATAATAATAAAGAAATAAAAGCGACAAGATCAGGATGGATTAAGCTATAACATATTTTAAGTGAATGATTTCAGTGAAAACGACGGTTGTGGTCAGACACGGCTGATCTCACTTCGCTTCTACTACTGGCGTTGCGCTATAAAGGCGTACCGCACACTCGCATTAGAATAAACTATATCCATCTACGCTATGATGCACATCAAACGTGCAATAAATGTAGAACAGTGGTAGTACTATGGCGCTATCATATCCTTTTAACCCTCGGGGACGAGTCACGAGTACCACACGTGTGTTTCGACAAAAGAGTGAGTTTGTGCTGTCACATACGATTTTGAAAAACGCTAAGGCGCATACAAATCTTAAATATTAAAGAAAGAAAGAGAGAGAGAATGTTTACACAATATAATATAATGCTTAACTTACTATATGTTAACTATTATGTTACGTTATTGTAAGTTAAGTTTTATGTTGTGATATATAAAAGTTAAGTTTTATACTAATATAAAACTTATCTTTTACAATATAAAACTTAACTTACTATATGTATAAACTTCTGCATAGCATAAGGATGAAATTTGTAATAACTGGCCGTAAAAATTAGTTTAATATTGATTTTAATTATAAGCTCGTATATATGTACATATTTGCACTTTTTACAATATTTTAAGTTCATTTAACTTTTATTTCGCATTTTCGTATACAAAATGCACTGGCAACCGAAGCATAAAACGATATAGATCGTAAAAAAGTTGTTTAATAAAAAATTCTTTTTCTTGTACTACCTATTTAGGAAATACAGCTTCCGTGATAATATAGATAGGCAAAGAGTCGCCTGAGATTTTTAGCGAGACTTGTTAAAACAAAAATGAAAAAATTGGTATAAACGGGAGAATTTAAAAAAAGCAAAAGATAATAAAACTTCACGAAGCGGCGTTGTAAACTAAAAGGTAATTGTCATAAAAATCATGGACGTTTACGACAAATTCGTTGCTTTCGAGAGATTCCTGAATTGGAGAAACTCTGCTACCACTTTCGACGTTTTGTCGTTTCTCAAACATGTATACCATAATTGGTTAACGCGGCCAACAAAATTGCAAATAGTTATTACGACTTGGATTCCGCGCGCCGTATGCTTAGTATGTCGAAGCAAATAGCAACAGCCTGTACGAAATTCCAAATGTTTGGTGAGCTGGCATTAGCGTTTCTCGGCGTCCCGAGAAACCACGAGTACTTTCCGAGGATTTCAGATATTAATGCACTGGATATTCATAGAAGCTCTGTCTTTATTCGGTCATATCCAATATCCGGACTGTATGTATATTTAAAAGATATCGTAGGTCGCATTTCTATACACTCTACGTATATTAAATTTTTTGACATAATATCGATGAAATGATATAATAAATTATATAATATAATATAATTTTATGCATTTAAAATCAAATAAAATTGTTAAAATTTGTTGAATACTATAAAGACAAATTAAAATGAAATTTATGATATTATACAATACAATATGACAATCTTTAATTAAGGAAAATTTAGAAGCTTTGTTATTATAGTTCTTGTTTCGAGTCGTCAAATGGAATGAGAGCGGATGTCTTACGTTTTCCTATGTCGATTTCAAAATTGAGTGATCAAAATCTAATCAACGCGAGAAGCGTGCCAAGAGGCATCCATATGTATCATCTGTCTTAAACTATTTTGCATACGCCTGGTCTACAAGAGAGAAAAGCTAGAAGAGGGAGAATCGGAATATCTTTCGTCCGGAAGACGAAGGATATTCTAAAAGAGGAAATGAAAAGTGGCGGACGTAAGAATGTGTGCAGGACTGAGGAAATAAAATGTGCCTTTGATGTCGTTCAGCTTGGTCGAACCTTTTTGCATTTCTTTGATATTTCAAAGTTCTAAAAGTTTTTGCAGCAGATAGAACAGACGAAGAAGGCAAACTTTGGTCTCAGCATCTAAAAAGGCTCGTTATTAAAGAGAATGTATTAAAGAGAACATAATATTATTTGACTATATACATAAATTTACATATATTTCAGTAATTTTTACATGTTTGAACAATACGTATATTAAAAGCTTAAGCCGATGAATATTGATATATGTTTGAAAAATTAAAATTACTCTTTATAG
Source organism: Mycetomoellerius zeteki (assembly GCF_001594055.1). NCBI lineage: Eukaryota > Metazoa > Arthropoda > Insecta > Hymenoptera > Formicidae > Mycetomoellerius > Mycetomoellerius zeteki. The sequence goes on along the minus strand of NW_017257851.1, from coordinate 419,786 downwards.
ATGTTTGAAAATGTTCATTTAATTCCCAATAATTAAAGAATAATTTATGAGAATTAAATTTATCAAAATTATATATCAATTATTCATTGTCAGTTTAAATAGATTAATTATAGAATGTAAGAATATGGATATCTGTTACTTAATATTTCCTATTGATATTTATTAATATATATTAACAATAAATAATAAAAAAATATTTAATAATATATTTTTAAAAATATTCTGTCAGCGTTTCAAATGTAAAAATGATCAAATTTTGAACTTTAAAATTCTTCCATTAAATTGAAGATTGAATTGGAAACACCATCAAGTCTCATTGAAAGTATTTCATTGTTGTGCCTAGTGAACTAATTAAAAAAAAAATCGAGGAATTTTGTTCGTTTGGTAAGCCATTGCACGAACGCAAATAACGTTCAGAGTAATCTGTCTTCGTACGTGCCATTTGCCTTTGACGTTTACCGCCGCGAAGGGCGCCATGCTATTGATGATAGCGGCGGCGTTGTCAGGGTTGATAGCGGGGTTGATAACGCTACGCTCGTGGACACAGTTTCGCGGGCGAGAAATAATGAAATTTGCCGTTGACGAGGCGAATAGTGATTAATGAGCCGCACACAGGTGCAAATGTCGTGTCGCTCGACTGAGGCTGCGCACATGTGCATGCACGCTGGGCTGGAAAAGTTCGACGACCGAATGACTAACAAGAACGGGGAGAAAAAGATTGATCGAAATACAATTGGGAGGAGATAAAAAATCCACGTACAAACTTCGTTTGCGATTTCTTTGACCGATTCGAAGTCGATTTTACTTTAGCAAAACATTGAAACTTATTCTCTGGTATTTTTTTAAATTTTCAACGTTATCTTTTGGGGATTAAGTACTACGTTAAAAGTAAAGTTGTTTAAGTAAAGTTAGAGAACGAATAGATAATCAGGACAAACGAATAAATTTATGAAAGGTCAATTGTACAATATAAATTGCTTGTAATATAATGCATGAAAAAAGATGTCTTATACAGTTCTAAAGATACTTTCAATTTATTTTTTAATATTCACTATAATCTCCAAATTTTAGAATGTAATTTTCAACGTTTTGTGTATTAAGAGAATAGAATTTAGTAAAGATGTCTTATACAGTTCTAAAGGCACTTTCAGCTTATTTTTTATTGTAATATTCACTATAATCTCCAAGTTTTAGAATGTAATTTTTCAATGTCTTGTGTATATTAATAGAATAGAATTTAGTAGTAAGAACACTTGGAATACAAACGGCTCCATTTCATGTTTCAGCTCATATATGGAGACAATGAAGTGGCTTTGGATAATTGTTTTAGTGGCTCTGGCGCTGCCAGCTGCTGTACCACGAAAAATCCACAGAAGCAAGCCCAGTAAGTAAACGTTGTTTTATAGTTTTATATACAGTTTTTATGTACAGTAAAAATTATTTTGTATTTGTGTTGAAACCGATCTTTATTAAAATTTTTGTGTTGAATTTTTAACATATCCGAGTGTTAATTTAACATAATACAACTGTGTTATTTGAATATTTTATGTTAAACTGATATTCAATATTTCTCAGCGTTAAAATAACATAATTTATGAGCAGTGTAAAAATAATATAGTTTTGAAACATAGATCCTAACATAAAGAAATAAAACGAATGTGTTAAATTTAACTTATCAATGTTAACTTTACTAAAATGTTTCTACGGTTAGCTTCTAAACTGTCTCAAAGTTTTATATTTTTCGTATTAACTTTTTTTACATCGTATTATTTGTATTAATATCTAACATTTTCATTTTGTATTAAATTCGGACTATTTGGAATACATAAAGTGTATCAAATTTAACACAAATGTAATTGTGTGAGCAGTTATAAGGAAAATATTATTCCTCAAATAAAAATCATTTTAAAACAAATTTATGTGAAGAAAATGATTTATCTCTTTCAATGAATTACTGTTTCATTAATTACAATTACTGCGACTTCTTAGCTATGTTTGCGCATTCTGAATTCTCTATCTAAGAAACGGAAGTTCGTGAGGTAAGCTTTCGTATACATCAAAGAACGTATCACGTAACTTCTGGAAAGATATTCGATCATAACGCTTCCGTTTTCACCGTTATCCTATCACATTCCTATATGATAGTATCCTGAAAGGATCGAAGAGCTACTCGATATATCGCGAGCAGGCGGAAAGTCGATTTTGATCGAGACAAGGCTACGGAGAATCACTTCACATCGTGATTGAAGAAAACCGCCACTGCTTGTTTTACCGCATAACAACGGTAAACCGATCTCGAAAGATATCTGTGATTGCTAAAAAATATTGTTATATCTGAACACACAATACTGCTATCTAAAATTGTTTTACGATAAATTCTCGATACTTCTATCTGGATGATAAAAAACAAAAAAAATATTCAATTTTTACCAAACGACAATATATACGGAATAAGACATTTAGATATCATCAAAATAGCAATTTGAAAAGATATCGTACCACGTGTTGATAGGAATAGCATCGAAACGTTCCCGTTTTTCAACTGGACATACGAGTAATTTCCGAAATGATTGGAAACCTTACGAACGTCGCGAACAAATGGGAAGTTGAAAAGCACATCACGAAACAAACACGAACTTCCGCATCTTAGTTACACGAAATCTTCTTTTTTTTTCTTTCTTATTCTCATATTTCTTTATGTCCGATTGACATATTTTGCTAGAGAGCAAAATACGCTATTATCTTCAAAGCTATTATCTCTCGCGACAAGATCTAATCAAGATTTTCTCTTTGTCGTTCGCAAAGAGGAAATGAGTAGTCGTAGAGCTGTATTGGCCGGACTCAGGCCTTCATCGGCGGCAGATGTCGGTTATTGGAAGAAGACATTTTCTTTTTGTTTTCAGCGCCACGATTGTACGGCGACCGAGTCCCCATCAGTTTAATAAGGACCACTAGCAGCAAGGTACGGCAAAAGATAGTGGACACCCACAATTACTTTCGCACGCAGGTCAAACCATCTGCCGCCAACATGCTCGTCATGGTAAGAATTCAATTCCTATATATTTCCATCTAATAAGGAAAGAAAAATCGATTCCCGTCAATTCCTGTTCGTATTCGTCGAAGACGCATTTTAATACTAAAGACAGTAATTAATTACTTATTTTAAGTATTAAAAGCACTGAACAACAGTTTGTTGAAATATGTTGAAACTTTCAACATATTAAATTGACTAGTATTAAAATGCGTTTTCGCGCGCGACGAATACGAACTTAAATATTCTGAAAGCTCATAAACATAATATGTAAAATAACCCATTTCCAGCGCGCATAGTTCTAATGCTTTACACAAATCTAATTTTTATTATTGAAAGACTGTAATTAATTACTTATTTAAATATTAAAAGCACGTTGTTCAGTGCTTTTAAATAAGTAAAATAAGTAATTAATTACAGTCTTTCAATAATAAAAATTTTATTAGATTTGTGTAAAGCATTAGAACTATGCGCGCTGGAAATGGGTTATTTTACATATCATGTTTATGAGCTTTCAGAATATTTAATCATGTGATAATAATATGATTTGTAGGTTATACCGCGCTTTTTTTAATCATACGAATGTTTTTCGTGTTAAAATCCCGAGTGTATTTTATATGTATAAATATACATATGTACGCGTACGAGAAAAATTGTTTGTCAGAAATAGATCTACAAAGATGTCACTTGATAGTGAATCGCTGTAGAATAACGATAAACGGTTTAAAAGGGGAACTTATACTAAAGCATCTGCTATAGCGTTAAAGTACAAACGCAAGTATTTCAGCGAGACAAGAAATCGATATATTCTATTTCCGTTGATCGACGCCTGTCCGCGTGACTCGAGCTTCAAAGTAAAATTGGTTTCGCCGGGCGGAAGTAAATGTTACGCGCTTCATCGGAACGTTTACGAGAACTTTCGCCGATCGCGATAACCACCTTTCTGTAAATTTCATCAGCAGTTCATCACGATATTTCAGAAACGTTCGCTTTTTGTCTGTCATCGTTTTCGCGCTACAGCGATGCGATCAATAGTCGATATTGAAAACTTTGATACACTTGTCATTGTGTTTTATCTATTCGCGATGACATATATATTTTTGTCATTTCGCGAATGATGAAACATGGAAACATGAGAATTTTATCAAGATGTAATATAAGATGATTTCGCGATCTCTATAGTGATAATTGTGTCAAATTTTTATACATACGAAAAGGACGGTTTTGCTGAAATATCTAAAAATTTTCTATATATAGATTTGAAAATAATTTTATTGGACCATCAAAATAATTACGTAGGATATTCAAACTGGTTACTAAAATGTCAAAACTTTTTGTAGCATGGTATTGTGAATGCTTAAATTAAGCGTTCCATATATATAATTATTTTGATGGTCCAACAAAATTATTTTCAGATTTGTATCGACCTAAATTTTGAGGTATTTTAGCAAAATTGTTTGTTCCATGTACATTTCACTACTGATCATTTGAAATGAATAAAAGAAAAGAGAGCAAAAAAGATAGAAGAAAGTCACCGATACCAACATACCACTTTGTTTTTAGACAATGTTTCTTAAACAAAAGGTAAAAATACAACTTCAAAAACATAAATACAAACTAAAAAGTGTCTTCTATCA
>NW_017257851.1:410465-414923 GCF_001594055.1 Mycetomoellerius zeteki | reverse complement strand
ATTTAAAATGACATAATATTATCAATAATACAGTCACTATTATTTTAATTACGCAATTTGCAAAAGAACGCCGTAAGAATTTTCTTCTCGGATTCATAGAATTTGTTTTTAGCTGATTTGGTATAGAAATAAGTCACAAATATATGAATTATGAGTTTGTACTTCTTTAATTAGCTCACGTTTTTATTTAAACAGATCACGTTTTTATTAGAATTAATAAGGTGCAAAGGTTAGTTTCTAAGAAATAAGGTGATGTCGCTTTAGGAGACCTATGTCAGTATCGGTGACCTTCTTCTATATAATGCGAACACTATTTTTCACAGATGTGTCTATTAAATTTATCTAAAAGGTTCGTTATATCACTCAAAAAAAGAGTTGAAAGATTCAGCAAAATCAAAGCCATGGACTTCAATATACTTTGTGTTCTATTTAAAAAGAAATATTTTATTTCTCTTTTCAAAGTAGTCCAATTTTAAATTTATTTAGTACAGAGCTTGATAAACAAAAAGACAAACCTTTTACATCAACTTAAATGTACTTTGAGTGATGAAGAGATAGAATCATCTTTATCTCTTCTATATTTTAAATACAAGGGATAAATAATATTTAAATATATAGGATATTAAATATTGCTGATAATATTAAACATTGTTATGAATCCATTTTTTACATAAAGGAATTCTGACGCGAATATATGTGTATTAACTATAATTTTATTATTATTAAATTATTATTAAATTTAAAGTTTCAAAAATCTAGATTTTTTTATGTCAGCTTCATTTGAATCTAGGATTTCTTCGCGCAGAATTTGTGAATAATGCGAGCGAGCGATTTCGCAGCCTGTTCGAATAATAGTAGGGATGCTCGCTTTGAAATTCTATCGATTTTCCCAGATTCTCATCTTTCGATGCGCCTTCGACAATACGTTGTCACTTTTCAAAATGGAATCTTTCTGAACTCTTCAGTACGCGTATCTCTTTCCTTACAAAAATAGAAATAACCTTTCGATTGTATTATGATCTTGATATCAATATTGTCAGATGATTTCGTTTGAATACACACACACAAAATAATAAATATAAAGTAAGTAGTTATATATTTATACTTATAACAGATAAACACACACATCGCTATTAAACTATTATTAAAATTTAAATTAGAAATGCACATTATTGCATTATACTATTATTGTTATTACTATTATTATTAAGTATTAATGTACATCATGGTACATTATTTTGTGGAAAAATATGTACCAACACGAATATTTAATACTCTAATTTAATTTTAAAAGATACTGACAATTCAAATTTATTTCTATGAGATCTAATCATTTTAAACTATATAATAATCATTCAATTTATACAGGGTGTTTCTGCATACAGTGCCAAAACTATAGTGGTTTCAATATATGAAAACAAATCGAAAATATCTAATAAACATATGTCCGATTTCGGAGTAACGGGATATTAAAGTAAAGAAACATGAATCATATAGTAAATGTTGTTTGTTTAATGTCCGTTCTGTTGTTTTGAATTCTGAATCTTTTTCTGATAGACTAGATCTTTCATTTATCTCTAAAATGTAAACAAATACACGTTAAGGATGACTTCCTGTGTGAACGTTTCTCTATGATCGTGCTGTACCATCCTCATTGGATTGAAAGAGCCCAGGACGCTTCCATTAAATGGTCAGCGAGAAGTCCCGACCTCACACCACTGGATTTTTTTCCTTGGGGACGAATGAAAGATCTAGTTTACTATTATAGAATGAGATTCAGAATGCAGAACAATTATGATAACTGATACTTAATGCTGCCGGATATTATCCGCAAAACTCCAAATATTTGTGTGCGTGCGTGCGTGCGTGCGTGCATGTGTGTAATCAAATCCGAAACAATTTATTATTAATTTGTGCTAGAAAGTGTGTCGAAGTCGATGGAGGAATTTTTGACCACCTTTTGTAAAGCATTAAATAGAATAACGATCATTAAACAACATTTACTTCATGTTTTCTTACTTCAATATAACTCCAAAACTGTTCGAAATATATGTTTATTAGATATTTTCTACTTGTTTTCATGTGCTAAAGCCGCTGTAGCAGTTTTGGCATTATATGCAGAGATACTCTGTATATATTCAATGACATCATATTATAAAATTAATTAGAAAATACACACAGATTTAGCCAGTTTATTCTTTGTAAAATTTGCATGAATAATAATTACCGGTCACGAATGAGAAGGCACTCTTCTGGAAACGCAACAAAAGCAACATAATAAATACAGCAGTAACGTAATTCAACTTTCTCGTGCACAATGCGCATTTAATTTGAGTTTTTGGCAACTTCGCAGCAGATAACGCGCGCCGTTAATTGGACTGATTAAAATTAAGCGGCGAAAGCCCTTGTTATCTGCTCGTTTTGCGATTTTCCGTATTTCTCTGGAAATTTATCAAAATGTAAATCCTATAGCAATTATTGTTTGCAACACGTGCCTTTCTTCTATTTGGATAATAAAGCATGATAATAAGATGCACGATGTTACAGAAATAATGGATAATTAAGTAACGGTAATAGATTATATAAGTAAACAATTTAAACTGCGAAAGCATAAATTTATAATACCAATATTATTATGAAAAGACTAACAAAAATATAATTCATTATGGCATTAACTATTTATCTTATATTTTATTATAATATACATATATTGTAATTACTTTATATACTCTTCAGGTAAAAGTTTGGAAATATATTTAAAAAATTAATACCTATTTTTGAGATTTTACTTACTCAAATATTCATAACAGTGCATTCATTTAACAATAATTCTTCAGATTCAATAACAGTTATTGGAGAGAGAGAGAGAGAGAGAGAGAAAAGAATTTTATTGTTAAAAGAAACACATTGTTATGGATATTTGAGCAAATAATCATAAATGTCAATTTTTTTAATGCGTTCCTAAACTTTTGGTCAGAAGTGTATGTACACTGAAAAAAAAGATTGGCTGCTGCAGCAAATTAGATGGTAAAATATGGCATAGCATTTTTAATTGGTTGTATCAATCAATTTTTGGTTGTGTTAGCCTATCGAAATCCTATACTAACATTGCGGATAGGCTAACGCAACCAAAAATAGACTGATACAACCAATTAAAAATGCTATGCCATATTTTACCATCTAATTTGCTGCGACAGCCAATCTTTTTTTCAGTGTACATATAATAAAATGATGTTATTTAAACGTGAGACTGTAAATTCATTTTTACGGAGATAATTCTATTAATCTCAATAAACACTTGATATTAAGATATTAAACGCACTGTGCATACAAAATAGTGAAGTTTTATCAGAGATTTACCTTACGAAGCGGTTTACTTGATCAGAAAACTGAATTTTCGAGGTTCGCCGTCGAGTACGGTGCAAGATTTCAATTTCCGCCTGCATCGACGTTATTATCCGATCTATATATAAACATGTATGTGTGCTATATATCACTCACTTCCCGTTGTTTCTCACGGCGATATAGAGAGGAGATATGTATTCCAGAAGGAAAGGCGATATCCATTGCGGTTGGTAGTTTAACCCAAACAAATCAAAATGTAGATTAACTCAATCGTTTTTCTTGTAAAAAAAAACAGACAAAGCAGACACAAGAATAAAACCGTAAAGAATGTGCAAAAAAAGTCGGAATGAAATGACACGATTGCTAACGCAATTTTCTGATTTTTAGCAACTTGTGCTAGTAACGACGGTATAAATATAATTACATTTAATTATAATTATATCTAATGTTAATAAATTATTTTGTGATTAATTTCTTTTTATTATATAATTGCACAAATTTTTGAGTATTTGAAGTTAGCTTCCACAGCCGGTAACATATCTTTCCGGAAAATCCGGTATATTTGTGGACGCGGCCAGGTGTCTACGTGGTCAGACCATCTCTGAGTCTTCTTGTAGCATTTACTCGTCGTCGTTTCCTTCGCGCCGTCAATCTCAAGCTTGGTTATAAGTTACACGACTTCCCACTTAAATTCTTTTCCCACGGAAACTACCAGGGACGTCACCGTAAAAGCTACTTTCGGTGGGAGTTACGCCGTAGATGCGACTGTTATCTGAGGTTTCTCGGCAAAACTCCAGACGCAGTTTCTTGAGGAGAGAATAACTGATATCGAGAATCTTTATATCGATCCAGTAGGGTCGAAGTTAAGTAATATCGCGAAAGGAGCTAACGAGATATTATGTTTCTTATTCAGCTAATTAATCATTATAAATTATCAATCATATTGCTATTATAATTTTTGAAAAAAAATTCATGATTGATTGATTTTTTAGAAAATCATTTGTGATTTTAATATTTTAATGTGAATTTTCCTAATAGAAACTCATCAGAGTTATCGTTTATCTTTTATAATTTGTCCATGTCTACGATAAATAATTTTTCATTCTACACTGA
>NW_017257851.1:407276-410311 GCF_001594055.1 Mycetomoellerius zeteki | reverse complement strand
TTAAAAATGCTATGCCATATTTTACCATCTAATTTGCTGCAACAGTCAATCTTTTTTTTCAGTGTAGTATTCTTATTCATAAAATAACATTATGTTTTATTGTATATATTTATAAAAGAAGGAGCGGGAGGAAAGAGAACTGACATAACTATACATAAATGTTGATCTATGAAATATAATATTAATGTACCTAAATATATCTTCTACGAGGCAAGAAATAATTAAAAATGTAATTTCAAAGCATATTGTACGCTACGGAATATTGCACCTGGTACTTAGAATTCAGAACTAACTTTATATAAGCAAGAAAGCAGTCGCTTCAAGATGTATAAATCAAGAAGCACCTCTGATTAAGGAAACCTACTTTTGAACTTAAGTTCTGACTTTCTTAAGCTTAATGTAGGCACGTAGAATGCAATATCGGAGCATCGCGGATAACTTTAGATCGTTTTTTTTTTACGTCAAGTTATGTAGTTGCAGTTATTGCGATTATACTATAAATGCGATTCATTATGGAGAATTAAGACGCAGTTATAATTTGGTATTGAGTACAGGAAAAGTAAAGGAATAAACGGAAATGTAAATATAATGCGAAATAGTAAGAAAAAGAAGCGTAGCATCTTCCTTCAAGAAACTCTGAGAACGAGGAATTTACCTCTACGGGGCGTACATTATGGCTTTGAAAGCACGATATTTGCATATAACGAGCAATTAAGGAGCCAAAGGAAAGTCAAGAAACTTTTGCCGCGGGTTTACGTATGCACACAGAAGCGAGAAAACTTTTTGCATTCGTAAATGTAGTCGTATTATACGCATTTAATTAAACTTCAAGCTTTTTCTAAAATAAATATAATGCACAGTACTCTTCAATTACAAATTCCAATCAATTTGCAGTCATCTGTTCTAATAAAATATTAAAAAAATAGATTATGCGCATTTTCTAGTATTTTATTAACATTTGGCTTATTTATTTGTAACTAATTAATTAGATAATATTAAGAGAATTAATAATAATATAATATACGGACAATGAGAGCGTTAACACAGCGAGGTAATTGGTGCGCAATTTATACAATAGTCAAATAATATTCACGTAATATATATATTAAAACGGAGAATTCCGTTTTAACGGAGTTAAATGCGCACCAATTACCGCGCTGTGTTAACGCTCTCATTGTCCGTATATTATATTATTGTTTTTTAATTTCGAGAGCCCGATTAGTATTTAAATTTTGATTAAGAGAATTATTTATTTTATCTAGAATTATTATTTATTTTCTTGAAGCTTAATCTATAAGAGGAACTTTCAAAAAGAAATTTTTAATGTGATTTAAAAACTATTAATTAACGTTTTAACGTTAGAAATATTTTTTCATATTTACATATTTCTCTAAAATTAGATATTTTTTCATTTCAATCTCTAATATTTGTAGTTTGCAATTTCTGAGACAATTTGTCTACAATAAAGCGTCAGACACGTCTGATAATTCTGGATGTCTTTCTTTGTTTTAGAAATGGCATTCGGGCTTAGCAAAGGCAGCACAGAGATGGGCTGATCGTTGCCTCGGTTTGGTGCATGACAATGCGACCGGTCTGTATCTAGACGGCTTTGGACAGAGTGGACAAAACATATTCATCAGCACGGGTCGTACGCTCTGGTGAGATATTATTAAATCTTGTTTACTTCTAGTTAGCGAGTTCGCGTTGCAGTTGGTATATTTGTACAGATGTACTCTGTGCACGCGCGCTAGACTTTCGTGAAAATGCAGTGGTCCATCTGCCATGGATGCACCGTTAATTACCTTGCCACTGGCTTCATTATTTACATATCAAAAGATAACTTCTTGAAAAGATACCATCCGGAATGATTAATCTTACCGTTGAATATGTGACCAGATATCTCAAATTTTACGATTTTATTGCGAAACTCCGATATTCAATCAAGATAATTTCAAAAAGAGTTGATCACGTTCCGAGCCATCGGAAAATTTAGCTTTGCGCTGTGTTGAAAGAGTATATTGTAATTAATTCTTCAGTCAACAAAGTTAGAATTAGATTACGCAGGTAAACAGTCCATGATGGACTACACCGTAGATTTCGGCATACATACTAGGGGCTTTACAAACATCACCGGATGTAGATGATTTACGTTACGCGCGGACAAATCGCCATTGCCACAAATCGAAATCCCTCCTTCCGAAACATTCGTCGGAATGTTGTAGGAACTTCCCCATCAGAATGTGGTACATGGAGTACAAGGACTTCAAGTACGGGCCCAATACGACGAATGAGATCCTCGAGATCGGCCATTACACGCAGGTGGTGTGGGCGACGACACATCTGGTCGGATGCGGGGTGAGCCATTGCACCGGCGGCAAGGGTCCGCTCGGCAAGGATTTCTATATGTATGTTTGCAACTATGCTCCGAGGTACGTATCATGTTGAACAATTGAAGAACCATCTGAATAGCGAGTTCAGTTAAGCGGATTGAGTTTCATCATCTTGCATCTCATACAACAGAACTTTCGGATGCTTGCATTGAATACGTTCTTCAATTGAAAACGGAAACACATTTCCGGATATGTATTCCAGATATATTCTTTTTCTCTTGATCTTGACAGAGATCTTATAATTCCTTTTTCATATAAGTTATATTATTTCTCATATATCACGCATAATCGCTTGTATATAAATTTCATAAAAAATATTTGCAATATGATTCTCGCACGTTATTTTGTTTACATAAAACGCAACAAATTTTTTTTTCCGAATTATATAGCATAACAAAATACACGCGTAACACAACGTTACACAAATACAGATTACATTGATACGGTAATGCGGTGTAATTATTTTCACCAAGGTTGCATGCCGTTTGCTGTGACTGTTATGATACACGGTTGTTTCTGCAACAGCAATTGCAATTGGGCCACGACTAGAACTTAGTTCATTAGCATGGAATTGACGCAATAATTTGCTAGAGGGAAATGCGGATTGAAACGGTTAACCGTAAACTTGACGAAAGTAGCGTCGTG
>NW_017257851.1:372282-407244 GCF_001594055.1 Mycetomoellerius zeteki | reverse complement strand
CGTCGTGTGCGGCATCATCAAAGCGGATCTTAGTTAAATCGACATTTGCTGAATAGGAGAAGGTCAAAGCAGATTGTTAAATCATTAACATAAAAAAGGTATATATTATAAAAAAAGAGAAAGATTAACAAAAAGAGAAAGAGTCTTATTACATTTCGCAAATAGTTCGCTTTTTACATAACAATAATAGTTACATTTAAATAAGAACTTTAATCTTGTAATAAATAAATCTATTGAAAATTTTTCTCTAAAAAAAAAATAATAACTTTTACATCAATAAAAATTTGCAGACTGATAAAATAGAGGAAAAAAAATAAATAAAGGGTATATTAAGAAAATATATTAGGAATATATATATAACGATACATAACAATAGAATTTATAAAACATATTTATGGAACAGAAGATATTTGTTACTTCAATATTGGAAAATTTTTTTAGTTTTTTTCTGGAATCAAGTATAGATATTATATAAACAGCTAAAGGAGAATGTTGCTTGAGAAAACTGTGCTGTCAGTACTTCTTGAATGAAAAACGATATTATAGGGTGCAGTGACCTTAGAATAGAGAGTTTTTGCAATACCGTTTATCCAGATACGGTGAACGCTAAAGTCAGGTTATTTTCTTCTTAATAACTAATTAAGAAAAGGATAACGTGACTTTAACGTTCACCGTATCTGGATCCACGTTATTGCAAAAACTCCCTAATACCTTGAGAATTATAACTATTCACGGTGCGACATCTTAGGGAATTCAATAACTCGAAGCCACTTCTTTTTCAAACGATTGATTTAAAGATTGTGGTTTTCAGCCACTACGGACTTGATTATACGTGTAGCTTAACCTTTTTCATAAAAAACAACCGATGTTGCATTCAAGCTCGTGTCACGTAAGCTTTCCCTAGACATGCTGAAATATGTAAATCCTATATTTATACACAGTATGTAAGTGACATAACCCGCTCGGAGGAGAACAGGAGGAACGAGGTAAGCAAGGAAAACAAGGAAAATGGTGACACTGGTGCGGAATATATGCAACGTCAGCGCGAGTTATAGCTCGTTCGTCTTTGTCATGCCCATTGTGGCACTTAGACGGCTCTCTTTGTCACCAGTATGGCACATTTTCTCAGTATACTTATGGTTTTCGTTGTCGCTACTATACTGGATAAAATATATAATACATATATGTATATATATATGTATATATAATATATATATATTATAAATATATGTGCAGGATGCTCAATGCAAAACATACGATGTACGATGTATGAATAAGAATTTTTTTGAAGCTCGAGTGAGAGAGAGATACGAGTTAGTTGAAAGGAAAAGTACTGATACATATTTTGATTAAGAAAAACGGTTTATGACATCGAATATTAAATTCGAATATAAAAAGTACTAATAAATTTGTAAAAACATTAATACTTTAAAAGTAAAATTAATTTAACATAAAGATGAATATTAGAGGAGAAGGTGATATTATCGCCAGTGTATATATTGTGTCCTTCCTTAATATTTCCGCTATTATATATAGCGAATCTTAATGATTACTTATGGAATTATTAGTTTAGTAGCTCACCGTTACACCATGACGCTAATATTACCAATATTCAATAACCAGCACTTATTATAACGCATTTTTACTTTCAAGTATTTCGAAACGTTTCTGAGGTACACTTTAGCATTTAATTACACCTACTTCCTCATTTTTCTTAAATTTGAGAATATTATCACATAAATATATGTATTTTTGAGTATGTTATTTGCTATTTAACATTTTATTTGACTATATATATTTTGAGTTATTCAAATTTAAACAATACCATGGCATTTTGCTAATGTGGCCTTCTATGGATATTGATTACTCACGACTTCTGTTTTAAGGTTTTCATATCAAAATAATTATTTGATAATCGATTGTAACTCTACTGTTAATCTATAGTTTAGGTATATTATGTGTACTATTTTTAGTACTGAGCTTTTTAGTACTATAAGCAGCTTATATGCAGAAGTTATATGAATGTATATACGTTCATTTGCATATATTTTAAAATGTTTTTCTTTTTTGTTAATTTTGTAACCAAATACTGTTTTCTAAACAAAATTACATATTATATAATATTTTAAGGCTATTTTTATGGAAGGCCATATTACCGCCCATTTTTTTCTTAGAGTCATTACGCAATGTCGCCACATTTTTATTAATAGTATTCTAATTAATAAATATTTCGTAACTTTGAGTCCAGAATCGATTCAATAATATTTTAATGAATGTAATTGTCAAATTTTAAACTTAAATATTAATTATTAACAAAGTTATTGTGTAGAATGTAACTGAGGTGCCATAATACCACCTTCTCCTCTATATATTCTTCGAAGAATATAAAAACGATTATATTAACATAAAGTTAAAAATATTACACTTATCTTGTTAATAGAAACTGAAATTGTTTATGTAATTCTTTTTTTTTATTTATACTTTTACTCTGTAAATAATAATACTAATCAGAAAGAGATATAGAGAAAATAACTTGCCTTAATTTAACAATAATACGAGTATGTGCATTCTTACATAACGTTCTAAAGATTATAAATTGAATAGTAACATTTTAAACATGTATAAAACAATGATTCACTGAAGTAGAGAATTATACATAACAGAGAAAGAGAGGGGGAGGGGGTTACCACGCTGCTATCTTTGCATTCCCGAGTAAGCTGTCCAAGTGAGTGACAATAAATAAATGATTTTCTCAGCGACATTTTACGCGCGAGCGACTCACGCAATTAGAATTCGCTCCGGTCTTCGGTCTTGCAATTTATCGTTCCTGCAAACCGTACAAAAATGCCGGCGACCCAATTCTGAACTAAGGATTCCTACAAATCGTGATGCTATATATTCCTCATATCGATCCCTCGCAATACGCGGACCCGATAAATTTTCCGCGAGATCCGTTCTAATACGATCTGCGACGAGTTCACCGTAGTTTCATATATTCATGTTACAAGACGAGATACTAACAGGCAAATGCGTATACGGTCGTCATATTAGCTTTTCTACCGCAGAGAAACTCAGCAAATTAAACTGAACTCAAACGAATTTTCGAAACAAATATAAATTCACTAGAAGAATTTAACAAAATTTAATAGATTTTAAAACTATAGAATGTATTTCGTACATCGACCATACTTTGTAATAAGCTTTGTAATAAGCTTTAGCTAAAATTAATTAAAAATTAGCACATCCATTGTGGCATTTATTGTGAAATCAATTTCCATAGAAAAAACTCTAGCATTTCAGAGAAAAAAATGGTATTTTATAAAGCAGTTTTTAAGATCATTTCATATGCCAATTTATATGTCAGTCTATACTTCTTATTAAGCAGCACACATTCTCCAGCAGTGTATTTGACGCCTGACCTATTTTGCGCGAAAAGCGAAGCCGGTGCATGGCCGCCATCAGTGGCCCGAGTCCTGAATAAATAAACCGTGTCAGGTGGTGGTGGGCCACCTTATCCTTCCTTTTATCTTGCCGTTCTTCCACACCGGCTCTATCTCGTAATTAATTTCGTGGATATACAGCAGCCCGAGCTGGCCGGCCTTTAGAGACAGAAATTCTCGCGGGATCGTTTAAGACGCGCGATTCGTACCGAAAAATACTTTGAATGTAAATTCGGTGGCCCATTTGCAAATTGCTCGACGTCCTTCCACAGCTTTTCGTTAATGCGCATGGCTAATGGATTTGGATTAGGATACTGCCTAAAGTATTTTTACACTATTATACAGACTATCTTAGAAATCAGATATTTATTTTAAGTTGCAAATACTGGAAGTTATTTTAAAAAGAATGGGAATATTAATAACGAAGTGTCTATAAATTTTAAATTTAATAAAGATATTATTATAGTAAACAACATTTTTTTAAAGTGATTCATTCAGTACGTATTCTTCAGTTAATTTGGAATAAAATATAAATTAAGCAATTGTATCAATATAGAATCTTTTCTATAAAGATATAAAGTTTAGCTTAAAACATATAATTATCAAGAGGATACTTGTTGCTGTTATGAAATTTAATCCGAGAAATTTAACGCTAAAGCAAACTTGATTCTAATTCTCGTATAATTACTATTTTAATTTTAACAAGGCAAACGCGCATGTTAAAATTTTCTCGCTCTTATCTAAGGACATGCAATTGACTCTTCTTCAACTTGTTGAATTATTAAGAGGAGCGCTTTAGATACCTAAATGACATCTTTTGATGTAATTTTTTACTCTTTCTCCTTCTCAAGCAACTCAAGTAAATTCAAGCAATATATATTTGTAATAATGTATACAGTGACTCTGTATCCGAGCGATATTTATATACTGAATGAAATATTAATATAACGTGAATCAGAATAAGTTAGAAACAGAGAGCAATAAGAACATTTTACAAAAATCCAATGCTGCACGGACTAGTTTGATGCAAAAAAGAAACAAAATTTGTCGTTACAAGTATCGAAATGAATGTTAAATTAGTGTCGTCGATATTAAATTTATATTCTTATCGTGCTCGAAATCTAAATTTTTTTTTCTTTCTTTTATAGTGAGCCAAAACAGATGAAATGCGGAACGTGCTTCTGTCTAACGATATTTAAATCGCGACGAAATATTTAAATTTATTTTTCACGTTTTCATGTCGCTTCGAGCTGTTACGATCGGTGCTGAGATCGATATTGTCTAATAGCCGGTATGTTCTTGCCTCGCAGCGGGAACTACAAGGGCCGTCTGGGCTTGCCGTACGTGGCCGGAAAGCCGTGCAGCATGTGCAAGGATCACTGCACGCAGGACGCGCTTTGTACGAACGCCTGCTATCATACCGATCTGTGGTCCAACTGCGCCGAACTGCTCAGGACGTTTTCTTCGTGGGTCTGCGAGACGGACACCAAGGAGGGTCATGAACGCCGAAAGTTCTGCGGCGCCACATGCAATTGCAAAGACAAGATCTACTACCATCACGAAGGGTAGGACGGCTTGACTTTGGGTCCACCGTGTTGCATGAATAATTTAATTGCTCTGCAAAACTAAACTCAGACCTAGTGGGTGTTACGACGGCTAAACGGCAGCAGATCGTTTAATGAAGGATCGTGTTGTTTTATTGATGAGCTCATTCGTTTAATGATGAGAGCTGGAGGAACAACGCTCGCGATGTTATGAGCTAAGGCATCGAGAAAGGGGGAGGAAGGGAAAAGAGAAAGAGAGAGACACACACACATAGAGAATGGATAGCAAGTAAACGGGATAATATGGAAATATGGTAGATGAAGTGATTGTGGGATTTGTGTGCTATCTGAATCTCTAGGGCCTAAATTTCGCGGATTCTAAGGATTGTCCAAAATCTAATAGATCGATAGATTCTGTGCAACGATTTAATAATTACTGCACATAATCTTTCGATTCCAGAGATTCCAACATATTCTCTCGTTGTAATATAATTCTTGAATATTCAGGATTCCCTTTGAAATTTGACGAATTGCCGGTGTAAAACTCGCGTCTATCTTTTATGATTTGCACAAAACTTCATTTCCTGTGAAGTTTAATGCGAAGTAATTAATACATTTGCAAAAGATATCAACGATAATTTTTAATGTGCTACAACAATACTTAATTTAACATTTAACTTCTTTGTGTGTATTCGTTTCTTCCAATAATATATAAACAGTTCAAACAAAGAATCTTAAATAGAAATGGATTGATTTTTCAGATGAATGTATATCGTGATTGATATCGAGATTAAAACATATACGTTTAATGTTACGTAATGTCTATATTTTACGTTGTTAGAGGTTGATATAATTTCATAATTAATATGCACGCACACGTTTACAAGAGAACAAAGTTTCAGGACTGGGGGTTTGAAAAGTTTTTAGTATACACTTAAAATTAGCTTTTTATCGGTGACTCTTTAATCTGCTTGTTCTTTTTGTAAAAATAGAATTTTTATGTTATACACATAGTTAAGTTATATACGAGATTTTAAGCTGCCGTCTTTTTACATCTTTTGAATACCTACAGATAAATAATTTCTGAAAACCATCATAGCTCTTGTGTTTTATACATGATGAAGAATGCGGTTCAATCTGTACGTATCCAAAAAAATAAAGAGACCAACTTTACCAATTTTACATTTTATATTCGTTTATAATTATTTTCACATTGTTTGTGTTCTTATAAACTTATATAAAGCAAAGTTTAAAACGTAACAAATTTTATCAATTTAATGTGGTTGCCTGCGCGAATTATATTTTTGGCTTTAAATATTTGTCATATTATAAAATATTCTACATCAAGTTAATTAAATGAGTAATCGAGAAACTCATTTAAGCAAAAAACATAATAAGCTCATTCGAACTTATTACATTTTGTAAATTTAATCGTGAATGTTTCTTCTATTTTTTATCTGAAAAATAACTTTTAAATAAAAAAATTGTAAATAAATCCAGTGGGTAACATATCGAAACTGACAATTATTAGACGATAGACGTACTTCTAATTTTAGCTAACTTGTTAAGAGAAACAATGTAAAAATTAAACTAAGCTTTGAGGAGACGATGTGTCGATGTTTCTTGTCGTGATGTAACGATGAAACTTCCCTTTATTAGCACGATTAACGATAATGATAGCAGTTATTTTTATCTTAGATTTAACAACAGCGTGTTTACGTGCAGTGCGATATTGGATGAAAGCAAGTTGGAATTGTAAAGTTAACTCTTTACCGCATAATTTCTCTTACAATTAAGAATATATTTCGGATGAGTAACGCGGTGCGTTTAATCTGAAGATATAATACTCTCTTCTCGATTTACAAAGATACATATCGCGCGACGAAAGCGCATTATTATTATCTTCGTAATGATACGTTTATTATGTGAAACGAGAATTATCGGTCAGATCAGGAATAAATAAAGATTTATAATAATAAAAATGCAAAAAATTTCTATCGAGTAAAAAAGATAATTTTTCTAAAACTGAAATATTGCAAATATTTTATATAAATGACGATCTATTCGATTATTGTAAAAAGTGAGATATACACAGTAAAAAAATTTGTATATTTATGTTGGAAACGGTCCACTCACGTTGTTAACAGTTTGTGTTGAATTTTTTACCATATTTTTTATGGTTGTCCCAAAATATAACTATAAAATTATAGTCACTTGAACCATTTTTATGGTAATTTCAACTATTTTATGGTTATAACAACTATAATTATAGTCATTTTAGGTTGCCAATTATAACATTTGTTGCTGGAACTATATATATAGTTACTGTTATTATTATTATTATAGCAGTAATAATCATAATTATAGTAATATATAATTATAGTTACAAATACCAAACATTTTTCTCTCTGTGTAAGACAAATGAATGAAATATTTGTTAATTTAACATATTATAAATGTTAATTTTCTGAAAAAAAATATGTTCCCACGGTATGTTTACAAACTGTGTCGATGTTATTTTTCATATTATTCTCTTACATATTATTTGTGTTACCTACTAACATATTCATCTTGTGTAAAATTAACTCAAAAATTTGAGTGGACCGTTTGGGACATGCGATGTTAAATTCAACAGATTTTTTCCAACTGTGTAATATAGCACATCTTGTGCAACAAGTCACGATCACAAGCCGTGCTTGATAACGGTTAATGAAAAATCATTGTTATTTTTATAGGAACTGAAAAATCGATATTGTGAAATATATGCCATAGTAATGCGGTAAAGAGTTAAGATAAATCATAAATCATAAGACACATAATCAATGCGTCGAGAAACAACACATGTGACGAATGGCTAGCGTGATTGATGATAATGTTAGGTATTTGATTGTCGATAATTAAGAAGTTCGGTAAAGAGATATAACAGTGAATGTAACGGTACAGCTACAAATAAAATGTTTAAACTGTAATACTTTTTGTCCACTTACAAAATAAATATCCTGTAAATATTACATTTTCCTGCATTTCATCATTTGCTTAACCATATTCGAATAGCCATAATCCACCAATAATTGTTTCATTAGCATTTGAATAATTTGCAGTTGTAATATTGAAATAATAAAATTTATCAATATGTAATAAACGCATAAGCAATCCTTGGCAACATGTAATATCAAGAGAGTTGAGCCTCTTTAGTGCCTATAATAAATTAATATATAGTGTTAAATTTTGACAAAGCGTAGCCATACTCTCGATTGGGAGAATGAACGCATGTTGTCGATTATGGTGCGTTTAATCGATCCGTAATATTTATTTATTACCAGGGAATCGAAGGATTAAACGGAATTATATAGCGAATAAATCGATGAAAGCTTTAAGGGAGGGTGGAGAGAGAAGAAAATTATCTCCTAGGTCAAGAGAAATGTGCAATCGGTGAATTCGAGTTAGCGGTGAACCGAATGCATACTCTCTTTTTGCTTCAAAGAGCTTAGGAATGCTTTTCAAACTGTGTCCGGCAATCTACAGTAATGGTTCTTGAACTTCACCAGACTTTTAAATAAAGAGCACTGCGTTGAGATTTTCTTATGTCAAATCGGTGTAACTATCGATTTTGATGTTAATCCTTTTGCTAAGCATAAATATAATGGTAAGTAATTTTATGCACTTCTTCTCATTATTATTTAGCATTTTGCCCCTCATATTTAAAATGCGAGAGGCAAAATGCTAAACAATTAAATATTCAGTTAATATAACCAAAAATTATTTTACTTTTTTAAATATTTAATAAGTATTAGTGAACAGTTTTATATTATTATGTTTGTAATACTTATTAAATATTTAGAAAACTAAAATTATTTTTAGTTATATTAACCGAACATTTAATTGAAATTATTTCAATATTTAATAACTATTATCAGACTCTTTTTTTTTTTAATGTGTGGAGTTGAATTCTAATTTAAATAATCTATCAACTAAAGAATTAAATTAATTAACCAAATAAATAGATCTTTTAACAAGGATATATAGCAGAGGGTATCTATCAAATAATGTATTATTTTATGAATCCTTTTGTCAGTTGGGCCGGAATCGACCGCTCAGAGCGATACAGCCATCAATTTCCGGTGTGGTATCAAAGGACGCGAGCGAAAATCGATTTTATCGTAACGGGCCCTGCCAAGTGGAATAATACTCGTTCGTTGCGGAATTGGGCCGATTTGTCCGTGGACTGACGACTTCGGCAAAGCCGAAAGGCCCGTCGATACAAATTCCTTTGAACATACCCGTCGGAAACCGGCAGAACCAAATGGCAACGCCATTCCGTTGCCGATAATGCCGCCACGCGCTTTCGTCAAAGATCGGCGATCGCATTGTCGTGAACGAGCAATTTCCTACCGTACGTCTTTCGAAGATTTCTACGAGACGATTGAAATCGACTAGTCGGAGCGAAAGGTTCGTTCGCTGAATTTAATCCTTTTTGTAGTTCCTTGAATTCTGGGGTGTAAGATCTAGGGGTGCCCGAGGAGATTAAGAGTACCGCGAATATAACGTAGGAGAATCTAAAAGAGCACGAGAAAAGCTAGCTAGATTTATTTTACAAATTGCTTCAAGTTCGATGAATAATTTATCTGCGAAGTATCTTGCATGCATAATTATTGTTTCGTTATATATGTATCTATATATAACAACATCGAATACCAAATGTTTCTTTAATAAACATTTTACTAAACAAAGGAAGCTATATAAGACAAAAAGAAGTTATCAAAGTATTGAAGTTATTTAACATCAAAACCTATATTATAGCAAACCTTAAATGTTTCATAATGTAAATAGATTTTTGTTTTTCGATTAATTTTGAACGAATTTTGCTTTAACAAATTTTATTTAAGGTTTCATTATCAAGATATTTTGAAAGCATTTAAGCTCTGTTGTGTAAAAATTAAAAGTACTTTCCGAAACACAATGAATGATGGATAACAAAGAAAAGATTTCTAGATGTGTAAATATTATCAAACTCGCTATACAAGAACGTTGCAATTATCCGGAATCTTGGCAATGTATTAAACAATGCAATGCAATAGGCTTGTGACATATGTGATTCAGTGTATGTAATTTACTGTGGCTGCTAAAGCAGATGTAGTAGTGGGTTGATTTATGAACGCATTAGCTATAGGTATCCGGGGCGTTATCATTAGTTGATTGATAGCCAGTAATTAAACTATAAAGTAGCTATGAGTTTAGTTCTAATTACTTAGAAATCTAACGGAATTCCTACGCTGATAGTAGTAGGTTAAATATTTTTAAAGTTCCACGTCGAAAAAATTGATCTATGAGTAAAATTAAATTACGATATCGGTACTTATGGAAATTATTAAAAAATTTTCAATAATTTATTACTAATAGGAGATACATTTTAATATGGTATAATGTATCCGTAATATGTCGATAATTACTCTGATATGTCATTTCGTTATGAATCAAATCTTGGCTATAAGCTATAAAACATATTTGATTTCTTATTACAACGAAACTAATAACAAATTGCACTTTGTTGAATTTTAATAGCAAGAGAATATTTTATGCTTCATTAATAAAGATAATACTTTTCACGATACAATGTTCCACATTGCATACACATCATTCAATTACTCAATGTCCAAATATTATACAAACCATGTTTTCTTTATAATACGCGTTCTCGATATTTACATACGCAAATGTTTATACCATTGTAAATAATCGATCGGAGTGGAGAACGCGCAATTATTTGAAATTTCACGTAATTACGCTTGGCGTGCCTCGATTTGTTATGTTAATTGAATTTCTTGAGAGAAACTGGGACATTAAATTTTATCGAATACCCGGGTATCTCAAGCATTAGATCGATAGTCTATACAAGCAATTTTGTTCTTATTTCTGACTGCTGTGAAAGTGCATTTATCAGAAGCCTGTTTATCGGAAGAATAAAGTGAAATTTTGAAAAAGAGGTCCTCAATTTGGTACATTCATGATGCTAGAATTCATTTAGGTTATAAACTATAAGTCTCTAGTTCTCTTATACATTCAGTACACAAAAGAAGTATTTGCACACATCTCCTCATTGCGTTTGAAATGATTTTATACACTAAAGGAAAATATTATTATATTATAAATGTTTTGTTTCGGAATACATCGGTTTCATTTGTATTACACAATAGACATAAAATAAACACGCGCGCTAATATATTTTCTTTTTATACAAAATTATCTCGAAGCAGTGGAGAGTAAACATTCTTTTTATCCACTGTACAATTAATTCGTTCTCGTTTTCACAGATTATTCGATTGCAGCTCTGCATATTTTTGGCTTCATATCGTTTTAAATTTATCCATCAGCAACAAAGACTTACTACAAAATGCTGTTTTTATATACAATAGAGAATGTATCTTTGTATAAAAGTCCGAATCCGTTTTTTTTTTAACGACGTGCAAGCAGTTTTGCATAATTTATCGAGTGCTACATGCAATGATTACTTCGAAAAATAACAATATTGGGAAAAGATAAACAAGCTAGTATAGCTGTAGTAGCAGTGTAAGTATTAAGTACTGCAATTGCCTGCGATATCCACGATCGGGTGGTAATAAGAGTTTTTCGTCGTAAGGCAGTAACGGAGGACATTCGATATTTTCGCCATTTCGTCGACGTAATATCTCTCGCGCCGGCAAGCGGAACCGGAAACTAACCGGTGCGGTAGGACGGAGCTGACGTAAGCTTCCGAGTCAGTGCGCCTAGACTATACGGAGACGCTTTACTCACCATATAGATGTGCGGCACACGGTAAGTTTCTCGCAGCGCGGCGGAAACGCGCAGTCAGCGTGAATCTGCCCGGGGCGTAAATCAGCGTTTCATCGACGAGCTCGAAAGCGAAAGCCGCATATCGACATCCGTGTGTAAATTATCCGAGCCATTTCGCCCGATCGAGCAGAAAGTAAGTTTCGGTGAGTCGCGAATGGATCGTATACATCGCATCGAGAAAAAAAAGAGCTTCCTTGTGCTCGCAGTAATTTCGCGATTAGTTATTTCAAGCAGGAAAAGGAAAACGTATGTCTAAGAACTCAATTTTTCAATAAGAGCTACATGAAAATTCTGAATTATGAATTACGCGCGTTTGGAAACAAACCGAATAAGTAAAGAGAAATAAAGAGAAATTCAGTTATTTGTTAGACAAAGTTTCTGTGTAAAATAACAGAAATCTTCGCTGTTTGTATTCTCAATGAGTTTTTATGCATTAAAAGACTGATAAGATAATATCATTTTTTTGTGTTATTGAAAGTCATGGAATCTTTTCATTTTGACGTGCCCTGCATTATTAAATCTTCAGGTTCTGAGATGCGGCAACTCTCGCGATTTACATTTCGTAGTCTCAAACGCTACACGAAAAATTGTTTATGACGTGCAAAGAGCTATGGTGGAGGAACATGAATTCTCACGAACATATTGATGCCCAGGGAATGAAGAGAATCTGAATCTTTTGAATATAGCAGAAGGAGAGTAGGTTGTTGCGCGATAGCCAACTTGGGAGCGGCGAACTCGTTTCCGGATACGTCAAATTCTTCAACGGCGAAAAGGTGCGATAAAAATGCTAAGCGCAGCGAAAAGATGAGATGTAGTCTTCCTCATTCCTCTTTTTTTGACCCGTTGCGTTATATGAGATGTGTGGTAAAGGGGTGTTATAAATTTGAAGATGTAGATAGCCTGTGGGTCTGCAAAACGTAGAAAAGTTTCTTTGATCCTGCAGACCAAAAAATCGAGATCCAGACTGCTGAATACCAGTTGGAGCTAGATTTTTAACTTTAAATCCTTGCGTGTTAGATTTTTAAAACTTGCAGCTACTCGAATTCTAGGATGCTTAGCACTTAGCTCTTTCATCTTATTCTCTCTTGTACTTTCAGATTTACGTTTTCTATAAATCTTGAGAGCATTTTCTATAGATCCAAAGAGAATTCTTCAGTTCTTATATGATTCTAATAATTAAGGCCCGTATTCATAGTCAGACCTTATACTTAAGACTTCCTTAAATTTATCTTTAGATGCTCAGTAGCCAATGAAATAATTAGAGAAATAATTTATCTAAAGATAAATTTAAGGAAGCCTTAAATATAAGGCCTGACTATGAATATGGGCATAAATCTTCCCGTCTTATAATTTCTCGTCTAGTTTTCATCTCTTAAATTTCGGCTTTCTACAACTCTTGCATTGAATGCTATGAATAGTGCCTGTCACGGCAAGTTAAGGACGCGCATGACCTCCAATATGTCTGCGCATCTGTGGCAATATTTCATGACGATGAAAACTGCCATACAACGACAGTGACGAGCGGCATTGACTGATGTTGCTGGAAAGTCGACACGACGTCTTTGAGTAAAAAGCTCGACGCTGCTTCGTTTACGGAAGCGTGAGGTCGACTTCGTGCGAAAGTTCTTCGGGACTCGCGTGACGCGGTAAATTGCAAATTGTCGGAATTCGCCAAAATTGGATTGGTACCGGCGCTAAGTTGTGAGAAATTTTCTTGACACCTACTTTTTGAACTAGTAGGTATATTTAGGAATGCAAGGAACGTGGGGAACATTTTGCTTCGGTTATTTAACGAACGAAACCTTTTTATCACATTATTGTTCTATCTCTGGTTGAACTATGTTATGCAATATACCTATTACATCGACTTTGTTACAACCGGAAGAAAAAAATATATAAAAAGTGAAATTTAGAAAAATTTTAAATTATTATCAGCATTTAAATTTCTGATCTCTTTAATAAATAAATACAATTTTTTATATATATGAATAAATATATAATAATTTTTATATATTTTTAATTACAAAAACAATTTTTGTTAAAGATAAAGAATATTATTAAATTATATATATTATTTCTCAGCCATAATATAAAAATTTTATAATTGTCTCAAGAATAGATATAATATAATTATACAAAATACGCTTCTAATTCTTAAGACAATTATAAAATTTTTATATCGTGGCTGAAAAATAATACGTTCTCAACTATCGCTATGATACAAAAGTTTATAATCATCTTCAGTAATTATATTTTCTTTTCATACTAATTTATCCGCATGTCATTCGTTATTATCAAGCTTTCAGATATTTTCTCGAACTAAGTAAAAGGCCAGTGAGCTTCTTTTTCTCAAACGTTTCTTTCTTTTATTCATTAAGTGCCGCTTCGCGTAAATTATCAGAGCTTTCGTGGAGCTTTAACGCTTCCGCTCGATTTACCCGCTCGCGGCATTTCTTCGAGAAGGCAAATCAGATTGTGTTCAGCAATGGCTATTCTACCATTTGTATTGTGCAAAAACATAGTTCAATTAAGGAAAAATGCAGTACATTTTTCGATAGAAGAATTGTATGCATAAAAAGTTACTGTGTTAAAATCACATTATCAAAAATCAATTACAGCTAGTTCTTTTTACTATTAAATAAATTTATTATTATACTCCAACATATTAAAGAAATATATACGTAAATAGATACATTCTTAAAAGAATTTAAAAAATCAACTTCTTCTAAATAGACGTTTAAAATGGAATTAAAAACTTATTCAATTTTAAAAGCTAAAGAAATTTCGATAAACTGAATTTTTTTAAATTAAATTCTCATTTTTTAAACATTTTTTAAATATTTTTTAGCGGCGACCCATTTTTTTTCGTTGTGCAATTTTCTAGATTTGTATCTATTCCTTTCGTGTCTTTCTTTAACAAGCCTT
Source organism: Mycetomoellerius zeteki (assembly GCF_001594055.1). NCBI lineage: Eukaryota > Metazoa > Arthropoda > Insecta > Hymenoptera > Formicidae > Mycetomoellerius > Mycetomoellerius zeteki. The sequence goes on along the minus strand of NW_017257851.1, from coordinate 392,504 downwards.
TATTTGAAAACAAAAAATATTTTTATTTATTTTTAATGAGACATGTACATCTGATAATTAACAAATTTATTAATTAATTTTTTCATTTTTCTGCTTTCTTTGCGTATATTTTTAATTAACAGTCACTGACATAAGATATACAAAAAATGTATTTTATAATATTAAACAATGTAATAAACATTAATAAATTACAGTGACCAATGAGCTTTATGTAATTACTTATAGCTAATATTAAATTCTAGACACCAGATGCCAGATATTCCCTGATTTTATAATAGTTAGAGAAATATATGATAATCAGATAATGGAACATTAATAAATTACAGTAGCACAAAATTTCATCTAATATTATCCTCTGTAATGAGTTTCATGTAAATCTTAATTAATTACCATATACTATTAATTTGATTTCACATAATTCAAGTGCACTGTTAAATTATCGTTAATTATGGAAAATAATGCTAGCTATATTTTTCAAATCATTTTTGACAGCTTGGCACAATAAGATTTATTACAAAATTTTGGTTTTTAAATAACAAATTGCAACAATGAACATTTTTATTACAATTTTTATAGGTATATTTATTACAAAAATACAAAATTTTACATAAAAATTATATATATATTATTTTTTATTTTACTCGTAGTTCACTGTTAAATTTATAGTGTCAAATTTAACTTAACGTGAATCGCCACTACTCCTACTCAATCATATCGTTATTTTATACTAAAACAATAGGTATATTTGACACTATACAGTGTCAATTTAACACTATATAGTGTCAAATTGACATGATATGATGTCAAATTTAACTATCGTTTTGGTAAAAAATAACGACATATTCAGTAGGAGCAGTGGCGACTCACGTTAGGTTAAATTTGACATTATAGATTTAACAGTGTTCAGGAAGCAATTATTTAATAATAATGTTAATAGGTAATTAATTTGTTCCGCAGTTTTTTGTTAAATATATCACATTCATGAAATACAAAAATGTGAAATGACAAGTTACGAGACTTGATATGGAACATCATATTTTTTAAATATCAGTCTTTTATTAATTTTATATAATAAGGAATTTAATATAATAAGCTTGAAATGTCATTAAGGTTTTTTTGGTCAGTTGGTTACAAAATTCTACGATCCTCGTTTAATTGCTGTGATTATCAGGAAAATGTATTGTTACACGATTATGCGGGTTATGTATATATCCCTAGAGTAACGAGCCGTCAGTGTTTTATCGCAATTGATGTCATTTTATCGAATTTTGAAACTGAATTAATAATTCACGCTAATTAGCAGGAGAAACAGTAATATGTTTTATCAATTCCAGATATGTTTACTAATACGCTACTTTACAGACACTCTCATTTTCGACGATCACGCTATTTGAATAATTGATTCATTTAACATTATTATTGTTCATTAAAACAGTAGTTTCATTAATATCTCGGTAATAAAAATTAACAAATTTGTATAGAATCTATATTCTTTGACAATTTTATTAAAATTATATTTTTTAATATAATTTACTTCGTTCTATAAATATAAAATAAAAATTCAGAATGAGAGAAAGACCTTTTGTTTTTTTATACACAATTTTTATCAGTTTGGTATAAAAATCTTGTGTTTTTGTAATCAATATAAAGGCATTAAAAATTGTTGTAAAATTTATTACAAAATTTTAATTTTTATATAACATCTTACAACAACAAATTTTTTTATTGCAACTTTTAAACTAACACGAGATTTTCTTCATACTGTCCGGCGGTTAGAATTGCGACGTATCGATTGATAATAAATATTTTTTAAAACAATCAAAAAACGAATTCCCTTATCCTCTTTTTCGCCGAAAGAGACAGGATATCCGTTATGAAAAGAAAAAGAGAGAGGAAAATTCGTGGAATGTGTACGACCGATTTTTCAAGTTCCTCTAATCTTTTTTCACTCGCAAATAAGTGAATTTCTTTTTTTCTATCCTGTCCTTAATTTCTCCTTGATAAAGCTGTTGAACTCTAAATGGAACTGAGAGTGATTAATAAAGTCCCTTTTACGGTTTCAGTATAATATATTCCGATTTTTAATATGGAATTAGCCGTACCATTTTTAATAAAGAAAGTTTTTTGTCATATTAGCATAATTCAACTCGATATGTATTATGCGATAATTGCAAAAGAGTTTAAATTTTTTATCTAAAATTTAATACGTGGAATATAAAAACAAATTTCTTTTATAAATTGTAATTTTACATTAATTACTTAAAAAAATAATAGCAGTGCAAAAAAGATATACGTAAAAAAATTGTCTAAAGGATTTATTCAATTAACAATTGTGATTCGAGGAAATACAACGAACCGTTAGTTTAATCTTATTTACATTTCTACTTTCGGTCGAGCAATTCTTTATTCCGAAATAAACGACGGTCACTAGTATTCAATGCGATTGGTATAGGTATGCGTCGTTGCAAGTCGGACTAGAATATAGGGCAGCTTTCGAGATTCTCGCACGTTTTATAGAAGGTGTAACGTAAGGAAATGGAAGAATGAGAGCTAGTGTACCAGCTTGTTTGTTTGCGTGCGGCAGTTTCTTTCGTTTTATCTGCAGCAACTCTCCTTAGCAGTCTGAGAAAGCAGCTGAAACTGACAACCGGATAACGTCCCGCATTTATATGCTCCTACATATGTACTGTGCCTTTTACACGTAATATTAGATAAATAATGTGGGTTTCAGATCTTTGTTTGCGCGTGAGGATGTCTTTATTATTGTACGAATGTAGGATTTATTTATGACGCGGTTTTTAAATCGGCATATTCCGTTCCGTAAGTGCTTTCAGGACAGTCAAAATGCATAGAATGCACAGTTAAATGCGCAAAGAAATAACAGATCCTCAATTCCAGGACGGTTTTCTTTAAAAAAAAATGTGAAAAAATTGTCAATATTATATTAAAATATAGAGATTAAATTTGGAATTAAAAAAAAATTTTAATTTTGAAATAAAGATGATTAAATTTTCGTATACTCAAGATGTTACTTATATAAATTATGTAAGTATAAAGACGGTAATGTCAAGGACAGAAATAATTAAAGTTTCTTTTGATTTTTTAATCATAGACAGTGCTTTAATGAAATAAGATACCGAAGGAAATATGGCTCAACTAAATTAAAATTGTGCAGCTAATCGATTTTTCATCTTGTCTTCGCTCGTACGAGAGTAACTATCTTTTAGAGAGGTAAAAACGTTGGCTTGGTATTTTTAATCTCGAACAAGCTGCGAGGGCAACAACGGCAGCGTGGACCATCATGCTTGCTGGGATTTGTACAATATCCTGCTGGGCATGGATGTTACGTGAGATTCGCGGGTGGTAGTCATACTATGCCGTAAAGTAAAGGGTGGCTTTACGACAGGACGCAAGGGAGAGATGCGGGCTCAAGCAATTTGCGGTGGTAGCTAATTACAAAGGTCGTTACGAAAGTACGGAATAATTCCGTTCCCGCGCGGATTTTCGTCGAATATTAAATTATTCTTTCGTCGCGTCGTTGATTCTCGCACGTAAAATGAACAGAGTACGTCTGTAATATTCCGTTTAAGGCGCGCATTAAAGTTTATACCTCCTATGAACGTCGAAATTGTTCTCATGGAGGGATTTTAGAATTATAGTTTTTATTATAGTATCATCATTTATACGCTGCCTTCTTTTAAGCTCTCATTATGGCGTTGTCAGATATAGACTTATGAAACTTATTAATGACTTAAAATTTTATTAATCGGTATCCAATTGTCGCTCGAATCTGTTTCATACATATAAATAAATAGCATATGTCATTATTATTTAGACAATATATGATAATATATGATAATATATGATAACGTCTATTAATAAGTTTCAAAAATTTTTATAAAAACGACTGATATTGCAGAATGTTTGTGACATTGTAGAGTATTTACGACGTTTCTAAAAATAACAGTTGAGATCGTTTAGCTTCTTTTGGAATACCACGTAAATACACTTTCCTCTGAAAAACTGACAGCCCGCCGCAAAAGAACATTGAAGATGTTTCACCGTTTATCAGCTGGTTGCTAGCTGGAAAATACGTCCAAGGCGATACAGTTAGTGAGGCGAGGCTGCACGAAACTCAACGAGCGGAATCGACGAGCATTGGCATCATAAATTCACAGACTAACGCAGCTCGACAGCTCGTTAACGGCTAACGCACGGTAAAGCTCGGTTTACACGTAGCCAATAAAGAGGCTAAATCGACTATACGCGGATTATTTGTTTGCTCGTTTTATAACAAGAGAGGTGTGTTACAATTATCTAACATTGGCCAAATATTAACAACAAGTAATTACGAAAAGATAAACTTACATTAGTAAAGTGAAACTTTAGATGAAAGCAAGGATTTCAGATTCGCTTGTTTAATATGTAAGAAAATAAGTAACAGAGAGGAATGCCTCAAGGCGTTCAAGTTATAATATATGCCGCGATTATACGAAATCAATCTGAAAGACAATTACTTAGATAAAACGAATTAGTTATTCTTTCGTGAACTTCTGTTATAAAAAAAAATAAAATTTTTTATCAACAAAATTAACTCACGAGAAGAAAACAAAATTAACTCACAATTTCTGTGACTTGTCACTTCTTTGCAGATTGGTATATATAGAAAGAACAATTGTATTAACAATAAAATATTTAAAAATTTAGCCAGACAGATCTAAAGATAATTTGTTGAACCAACTATCAAAATAATTATGATGCTCTACACTGAAAAAAATGTATGTAATTTTACATGGAAATTACATGTATATGACTGGAAAATTATCTAAATTACATAAATATGCTTGGAAATTTATTGTAAATTATAAATTTCCAATCATATTTAAGCAATTTTCCAGTTATGAACATGTAATTTCCATGTAAAATTACATGCATTTTTTTCAGTGTAGTTGATTGCTAGAATGTCAAAAATTTTTGCAGCATTGCTCATCATGTTTAACTTTCTTACATAATTATTTTGATAGTTCAACAAAATTATTTTCAGGTCTACTAAATTTTTAGATACTTCAACAAAATTATTCTTTCTGTTTATAAACTTGATATAATTTGTTTTCTTATCCGAAGTTGCTTTCTTCGTAATATTAATGTAATCATCTTACGACCATTTGTCCAATCTTCAAACTCAATGTTCACATGTTAACAATCAATTATTACGCACGCACCATATAGATTAAGTACATCATAGACACGAGGAATACAATGCAGATCAAAATAAGCTCCGCACTGGGGATTGTAGTACAAACGAAATACACGAGAATCATAAGATCTACGAGCATGTCTATAAAGTACAGGAGTTTCAATGAAACTCAGACGAATTGGCCGATGATTGCGGTTGATCCCAACGATCGTTCTAAATGTTGCGAGTTTACCGCACTGTTTCAGCACGTGAACGAAGACAAACAACGCTTTCTCGCGTCATATAATAATTTCCAATTACCGCGAATTAACGGCGGTCCATACATTTTACACTGTCGCATCGGTGCGCTCGCAAACGCGCGCCTGTTTGTGCGAACTGTGTTTCTAGGACGCGCCGAAATATATCATCCTTGAGTTATAAATGACAGTAATTATATACAGACCGTTTGGAAGGTCTGTTTATTATTACGATGAAATTAATACGGTTCACGAAATATTATACAATATCGATACGCAACTGCGACAGCTGCATGGACAGTGACGCGGAATTAAGGCAACACCAATGCCAATTATGTTTTTCAAGACAAAAAAAATGATCAGATTTAAAAGAGAATAGGAAAGAATATTCATTGCTTTACGAACGAAAATATTTCGATTTGTTAATCTTTTCAAATTTACGTACATATAGGTATAAATTTAAAACTTGAAAAATTCTTTTATCTTTAAAAAATAAAAAAAGTTGTTCTTGTTTTTTGAACTGTCGCAGATTTCCCGATTAAAGATAACTTCGTGCGTTAACGTGCAACCCTTGAATTGTTGGTATAAAAAGTGCAAATCGCGTGAAACAATCCGCTAAAACGCGAACAATCTCGTCGCCTGGTTTGATAAAATTCGAACGTGCGCTTCCAATCAATCTGGCGTTTTTTTCAAAGCAAATAAATTACAATCGCCACTCTCAATCTGTTTCAATCGTGCGAAATTGACGAGCAGTGTACATTTCGATTTGTCATATCCGAGACGTACGATCGATTGTTCCGGTAAACTACGTCAGACTGGCACCCGTGTCGAATAATTCATTGATGCATTACGATGGAGCGTTAAAAATGCAGCGCGTCATGTAACATAAATATCCAACGATGATGTACTATATTAGTAAACGTTTATCGATTTTTTATGCGGCGGTAGCGCGTTATAAAATGCGTGTTAACGATAACAATGTAATCATTAAATAATGCTTGTAATGAGCTGGCTTATTTGTAATTTCGTAACATTAGCATTGATCAGAACAATAAATTATGCTTTAAGCAGCCTCCAGTGACAACGTAATCAACGACGGTTTATTCGTTCGAATTCGTTGCTGTACGTGCATCCGTATATTCGCTATATAACGGGTGAACAGTACAAAATCTGCGACAGTCGGCACAATGAAATTCCCGTCACGTCCCGGCTCGCAAATAGTTAATTAACTTAAGGTTAACGATTTATCTGTATAACAATCATGGCAAAGACGCGTGCTGGAAATACACGGCGAGTGAAGGGAAAGGATACAGTTATGCTTTTTTTAACCAAAGAAATGAAATTTTACACATCATAAATCTTCGCGGAGAGTATTCGAAGGAAAATCAAATTCAAGAATCTTAAAGTTTAAGGATCTTAAAATCACGAAGACTATATAAAATATCTTAAATGTCTGGTAATATCAGGAAATTCAAAAATCTCGAAAAATAGGCAGTATCAGAATCCGTGCATTTTTCCTTATCAAAATCGCGTGGTTTCGTTCGTTTCATAAAATTTAATTTTATCTTAACGATAAGAAGCAAAAATGCAATAAGTAATCATATCTTTTTATCTAGTCTGTTCCATTTTCATCAAATATCGTTGATTAAATGCATTTTAACTATACTTGAATTAGCACGTACATTTCCGGTTAAATCAAACTATGCTTTCAATTTAAAATCTGACAAGTTAAAATTTTATTCCATACAAATGAATCCGTTTGTACAGGCTTTCCATCACTTGGTCGACTCGCATTTACCATCTTTTTTTATATATTATTAATTATCACTATCGCGAGTTTTATAGAGAAAAAACACACATGTTGATAAAAAATTTCTAGTTATAGGAATATCTAATTGAGAATTGTTTAAATTCAATATTTTTTATGAAAAACAATTTTAAATAATATAAAATAATGTGTAAAATATTAATTAAATTTATAAAATTGCTTTTTAATTTACTAAAATATATATTAACATTATACATTTTTGCAAATATTCTTTTTACAAACATTTCGTCTATTTTCATCTTTTTTGAAAAAAATCTAAAAACACAGAAACCTACAAATGAAATGTCCAAGCATTCAATAATGGCTGGGTCGTTGCACTATAAACAGTCCCGTTCGACCGAGTATTTCGTAATGTTTCATCTCTAAAAATCTTTTACGCGGCTGTGACAGCGACGGACAACGCCTGTTAATGAACAACAGCGCACTGTGTATTGTCGCACGATAAACTGGGATTAATCGCAAGCTCCAGTAATATCCGGCTTGATGGACTTACAGCGGACAGTGGAATGGCGTCTCGCCGCGGATTTTAGCGCTCTACCCCTTAATTCGTTAAAACATGACCGGTACCAAGCAAACCAGCTGACGAAGTACTCGTAAACCAAGAACAACCTGCGCTCGACGACAGACTGAATTTAAAATGAGAATCTCGTACCGCCGCGCCGGTATCTTGCTTTACGTTCTGCAATTTCGAAAGCGTCCGTCGTCTTCTTGTCCTTTCCTTTCTATCGTATCTTATACAATCCAGAATTTTCTTTTACTATAACATGAAAGAAAGTGTCTCTACTTCATCAGAACTCCATCAATCATTTGCACAAGCTTTAACTGATTTCATATCGCTTCAGAGACGAACTTACGTAAGAAATAGCTAAAAGATATGAAGTTCGAATTTGTCTTACTTAAATTTCTTTAAAAGATTAATAAAAGATTAACAGATCTCTCAAATTTAAGAAACAATAAAAAGACAATTAAAATTCTTCCTTCTTTTGGTACAAAAATATAAAAAATATACTCTTAACTTTTCATTCGTGTGCATAATTATTTAGATTAGTATGATTGATATAAAAGATTGATTGATACAAAAAATTAAGTTTTTTTCAGAAAGAAATATTCGCTCAATTATATTTATCATTATTTATATTAATTATACATAATACAATATTCTTTAATTTATTGTTATTAATATTAATTATAAATAGTATTTATTATTATTTATATTAATTATATATAATACAATTCTTTAATTGTTATACTATCGATCATGTGAACTCTTTCGTCTTATGTCGATGATGTTATTCAGCAATTGTTATTTGCTCGTAAATCTCAAGGAAACTGTCTCAAGGAAGCTGTCTCGAATCGACTATCTATCTATCCATTTTTCCATTTCTTTCCCTTTCTTTTCGCTCTTTCAAATCGAACGTCTCCCCTTTCTCGCTCTCGTCTTAGCTATCTTTCACGACTTTATTAAGACCCGCGCCATTCTCTCATGAAAGCGCCGCCGTTATCAGATTAATTGTTCAGCCTCGACACGTCGGCGCGATTTGTTCGGCTCATTTCCGCTGCCTCACGTGTCAACAAGCAAAGGGGATTTCTGTCACAGGAATCCATTTGTAGGAATAATAATGGGAATATAATTTGAGAAGAGGGGATTTGAACAATCAAAGATCAACAACGATATTTATCTTTATTTTGATATATGGTAATTATCATATTTATGTAAAGAATTTAATAATTATTTTTAACGTCTATTCAATCGCAACCGTATCACGCAAAAACATTGCGTTTTATGTAAAAATGTTATTTGTCGTAAATGTATCTATAATATACCTATAATTACAACCGACAAAGCTAACAACGATTTTTCGATCAAGATAAATTTAAGTTTACGTATAAGACACGAAAGTTACTTCCGCGGCAATCTAAAGTGAAACGAATGTTCATAAGCGAAGAGCATGAATACGGGTATGAATTTGAGACACAATGAGAAGAGCAAGAGTCGCCTCTTTTGGGCAGACAACTGAAGCACAGTTACGAGTACGGAGAATGTAAGAATGGAAAAAGGTTCTCGAAGATAGAACATTTGGTTGTCTTCAAAAGAGAACGTTAGAAACGCTTCTCACCGGAATGTCTAGTCACTACTCTCGCGCAAGAAAAGGTCGGATGTAATCGTGCGAGAAGAAACTATGTAAAATGGAGCGAAGTCCACTCTTGCTTTTATATTGCTTAAGTAAATATAGAATAACCTAGAACAATCACCGCTGCCTTTCCTTTCTTTCAGAATGTCTTTTAACAACCTCTTTAATTAAAAATTTATCAAGTGTGTAATTAAAGTTTATATATTCCAATATTGGATTTAAAATATTTAATCGACTATTTTTTCAATGTTATATCAAATTTTCATAGGTTAATACATCTTTTTATTAAATATCTAATTTTTTTGATAGAAATAAAAATGAAATGTTTGCTTTATACGAATCAAGAGACATTCAAAGCAATTTATTCATTCTATTTATTTTTAAATGTATGGGATTGCGAGCTCGATAACGCGAGTGGATTAATCAGATAGTCTAAAAAATTATGTTGCAATAATCCAGAAACATTGGAAACGATATGGCACGTTTATGATTGTTACATTTAATTTACTCGCGTATACTGTTGTAATTGCGAAAACACGAGCGAAAAGCAGAGGTGTACATAACGCGTGCTCTTAAAACGAGAGAATTTAATTTTGCCTCGCGTTGGACAATGTAGCGAGAAAGAAATTAGTTTCCGAGTTTTTTTTACCTTTTTTCTCACGGGAAAAACACGCACATATATTAATAACAGCGTGCACGTGTAGTAGGCTCAACATAATTATTTCTTCCACGTATTACAGCTATCTGCAAAATGATTTTACGCGCGTATACGAAATAATCTCTTTTGCCGTTGCATAATGTTGCCGTACCACTGATATTACTGCAAACACATGACAACTACTACAGAAATAGAAATCAGTGTACAAATATCTATGATACTTTGCTAATGAAATCTTTTCTTCTTCCTTTTAATACGGAATGCAGTAACAAAATTATTTAATGAGAAAATTATACTTATTTAGAAAATATTTTTTATGACTAAATTATATTCTTATTTAAATAACGTTCCCATTATTTACAATGCATGTTATTATACGATTGATATTATTGCGCGAAAAACATGAAATGTAAAGTAACAACTATAGCGCGTATATATTCGCAGCATTTAATTTCTATGCAGTTTAGATATTTTATATGTAACTGTAAAATGTGTAAATCTCTTTTAAAATACCGCAACCGTTTGCTACAAATGGCCTTTAATGGACGACATTTTTACGTTTTCCTTCACTTGTTGAAATATTTTTTACTAGCAGAATATAAATGTTGTTTCGCTCCATTTTTGTGAAGTAAACTTCGACATCTTTAATGTCCATATCTTAACGAATGTAATAACGGTTGATTGCGCTTTGTAATCTTGTGCTTGAGATTCCCCCAAGGGAAATCTTGATTCATAAACATCGACATAATTTTTGCTATTTCTCTCATTTGAAGTGTACTTTTATATTTTGAGACAGATTGTTGATATGATTTACCAAAATTATAAGAAAGTATTGCAAAAATCGTTGTAACTTTGATAAATAATATTTAAAAATATAGAAATAAAAGTATAAAATTTAAGTATTCCGTAATAAAATGAAGAGTCAAATATTGAAAAATTTTAAACTTAATGAATGTTTTAAAGTTTGATAAGCGGGTAAAAAAAATTGAAATCGCGAAACGCGCGGTGGAAGTAAAACTAGGATAAGATTTGCTGTATAGTAGAGAACAGACGGTCGTCCTTTTTAGAAGATACTCGCGAAAGATGTAGCGCGAGTGCGGAAATACAAGGAGAAAAGTGCAGGAACTAAGATGCCGCATTTTCGAAGCTGAGCTTTGCCTCGTAAATTCAAGTAAGAGCTTCAAACAAATTCCGCAATAACGGTTACAAGATTGAAAGGCTATGTTCTCTGTTTTTCCACTTCTATCGTTTTTTTTTTGCTTTTTCTTGAGCCATGCAAATTATTTTTTGTAAACGCTTAATTCCATATTTATTACGGTATATACAAATACCGAGAATCCCTCGCAAATCTCATTTTTGTTTTAAACTTTTGATTCTTTAAATAACGACATATTTGCATTTCTGAATGTCTGTCTTCAAATATCTAGGGCGGAATTCACGACGTTGCTCGAATTTTCAACTAAACTAACTTCTACATTTTCTTTATATTAGACCTATCTTTTTATATTAGCCCTATCATACCTTCATTTTTTAATTTAGCCTATTTTTTTATAAACGTCGCAGTCAATGATCGTCAAACTTTTCGCTTTTCGCAGAACGCGCACGAGAACCAAATTTTATCGCGTTATTTTGCCAGTCGTGTTACGTTTGCTATATTTGCGGTGACGCACCTTCCTAACTACGTTTCATACGCGAAATAGCGCTGTCGTTTAGTCTAAGTGCTCGTAAAATAACACACTACTCTTTTACGGTCGACCCGCCTGTAACCTTTCGATAGCACCCCACGTGGCGCGTCCTCTCGCCCTACGACTTCCTTCGACTCGCGCTTTCGCGTTACCCTTGGCTTCCCATCTCTTATTGTCTACAGTGCAAACTCAAGCAGCATAATGCCACCACTGACAGCCCGTAAAGCGATGATACAACGTGCAAATAAAGGAGAATACCGAGATATATCACAGACACGTTGCACAGAATCAGTAGTAGATCTGCGATTGTACTGAAAGTTCGCTAACATAAGTTATGCTTCGCGTATGTGAAACTAATAAATTATTCACAGTATAATTTTAATATTAATAGTTTCATTTATTAATCTATATATACTGTATTATTAAATTTAGATAATTTTATGCACAGACAAAATTTCGTTACAAAATGTTGTCAACTGAATAGATATGATATTTTGTAATTTATACTTTGGATATATCTCGTATATACGAGGTCTGTCCCAAAAGTGACCGACTTCTCTATATATCTTTGTCTTTAGACATCCTCTCCACTGGAAAACATGCACTCAGTATTTAGGGAGGGATCTTAAGAAGTATCCTCAATTCCACAAAAATCCACAAAAAGTCACTTAACAATAAGTGACACAACCCAATAGCTGTTCAATCGGCAATGGTACGTAGTTGAGTGAGCATCGCATTTCACCTGCTCATTCATCTCACCTGATTCAGGATTTTTTCAATTTAGAAAATAACCAGAAGTTACGCGAGGCTGTATCTGGACTGTACGAGGTAAAGTTGAATAAGGTCGTGTTTAGTCAAAAAATCCTGACTCAGATGAGATGAATGAGCAGGTGAAATTATTGAGCATTCTACATATTATAATTATTTTGATGGTTCAATAATTTATTTTCATATCTAATCAAATTTTTATATACTTCAGTGAAACCGTTCTTTACTGCATCACCCATAATTTATCATTTCATTTTGACTTTACTTTGGTTCAAATATTTTTCAAGACATTTGATCTTATTTTGATATTTTTAAAAATATGATTCCCATGTGACCGTTTTTGAAAAAACTCTGCTTTCCATCTGTTGTCATATATTTTTATTTTCCTTTACATTATTCTTATTTTATGTTATCTTTGAAACAGTATTTCGTTATAAAGTTATCCTTTACAAAGATAAATCTAGAAGTAACATAATATAAAACTCGAGACTAGCATTTCTATAACAAGAAATAAAAGCAACTACAATAAGCTTTTCCTTTACATAGTTAATATTCGCGGATCGCAATGCTGCGTTGTAGAATTTCTTGTCAATAGCCATTAACTCGCATGTTTGCCAATGTATTATAGTAATCGCGGGTCGATATAAGTTACCTCGACCCGTTAGTATACGCAAGTAGCGAGTATAGTGTTCAAGATCAGGTTGAAATCGAAGTTCTCTCGCATTAATACGTCTTGGTCAGGCTTTAGGAACTCTCTCGCGGGATCTACGAAGCTTCATTACCAGCACTAAGTTTCCACCGGGCGTCTTCGAAATCCGAAATGGCATTAGCCAACTTGCCATTACTGCATCAAATCTTCTCAAAATATTGCACAAACTCGAAAGCAGAGATGCATCCCATATATAGATTAGATTTGAATAAAGTGCATCTGATTGTTTTAACGAATGAAAATTAATATCTTTAATTCTGCGTTAAAAAAATTTTAGAAGACAAAAATTCATTTTTTATTATATTTTTATCCGATATTCGAAAGAATATATGTAATTATTTTCAAATTAATTTTTTGAAAATACAATATTTTAACGTGATATTTTAAAAGTTGATTAATAAAAGTATTTTACGAAATTTAAACAAATTTAAAAAATTAATTTTTAATTTTTACAGTATTTAACAAAAATAAAATTTGTACAATACTATGTCTGGATACGTAAAAATTCTCTCTCTCTCTCTCTCTCTCTCAAACATTATTTCTAAAAATCTTAGAACATCAGAGATCGAAATGCGGAGTAAATATAATACTAAAGAAAAATGTCGCATTTAAGAGTATCACGTACGTATAGTCATTAAAAATTAAATTGTCTGATAGATGATACAGAGATTAGATTGTATGCGGATGCAAGAGATGCTCACGAGATTGCAGCCGACGAGATTAACGGAGAAGATGGCAAGAACAGCTCGGCAAGTGAATCTGAGTTGTGTTTCCCTCGCGGCCTCAGCGGCCCCTTTTTTCCGTGATTTTATAGCGCACGACGGCGAATGCTCAACGACAGTTTTCTCCGCGATATACATATATATGCACGGGCAAGCTCGTTGCAATGCCGCAGACGCACTCGAGTTTTATCGATGCACATGACAGTCTCTTTTGAACGGCAAATAAGATCGCGGATTTAAGTACATCAATGCGCCTCGCTACAGCGAAACGAGATTATACCGAGTGTGCACTGATTTTCGTGTCAATTTACATTTTAACAATAAACGATCGAGATTTCTCTAACAACGGCATGGCAGCAGATGCGTTAAAAATATTCCAATGCATCATGTTCGAGTACACGGCCGGTTAGTATTGCGTCAACGAACTTTCTATACGAACTTTTCACGCTCTCTAAATCTGAATCAGTGGATAATCACTGATATCAGTGCCAAGTATGCCACTGATAATCAGTATTATTTGGGTTATTAGTGACTATCTACTGATTCAGATTTAGAGAGCGCTGAAGTTTACAATGAGTGTATTTTTTTTACCATGTACGTCTCTGAACATCCGACACCGGTTGTGGATAAATTTACATAGCTGCAGAAATGAATGTTGATGAATATATTCTATTTTTCACTGTGAAAGATTCATAGGAAAATTTAAAAAAGAAAGATTATATAGCATATCTATATATTTTTGTGAAAAAAAGAATTATCGCAATAGTGACGAATTTAGCATCCTCTTTCATTTGAAAGAGGAATCGTATAGTCCTATATATATATATATATATGTATATCTAGATACTGTATGCAATAAAATTGTTATATACAGTCGTATTTATATCAATTGTTCATAAGCATTTTTAAAATTACACACTAGAATTCAGAAAAAAATAAGCTATTTAATTACGTGAGTTAATTAAATTATTCTTATATCTCTCACAAAATAAAAAAAAAATGTTCTTTATTATTAGCACAACTTTAAAACCGGTCACTTTTAATAAATATTGTGAATAATCTAAGAAAGAATAACGTTATAAAAATTATTAAAAAATTTGTTATAAAGTTTTAAAAAAATTAATTTTTTCTGAAATGTTACAATTTTTCGTTCTTTAAAGAAAAACATTCTTATGTATAAATTTATATTTTTAAAGAATTATTTGAAAATTCTGTTCGATTGAATTAATAAAACAGAATTTATATTGCTCATATAAAAGATTTTCAACTTTTCGACAAAAAAATTAGTGTCTTTTACCCTATCACGAGCAACATTATCCGCCACGTAATTTGCCCCGATTTCTATATATGCGTTGTATTCTTGAAATCCTTCAACGAAATTCATGTCCACTGAATCGAACAGTTGATAGTCTGAAGAACTTGCAAGGTAGTCGAATGTATGTCGTCGAGTGCAATCCGAAAACGGAACGCGTGCCGAATACGAAAAAGAAGTGAGGAAAGTGCTGGGATAAAGCTGGAGGACGAGCCACAAGGTGGAAGATAAATGCTGTAATCTAAGTTTTTCCATCTTGCGGCTCGCGGCTCCGAGAGAGAATAGAAGCTCCTCTAGTTCTTTTCGCCGTGTACACACCAGAGAGATCGTCTTCGAGTCGCTTAACCCTTTCAGTCTGGTCTTCATCACAATCGTAATAAGTGACTTCTTTAATAAAAGCATCTATTTTATTGTTATCACTGTGCATTAACATTAAAATTTTTTATTAAAATATTAAATTGTGGTAGATATTAGATTTTAACTTCGAAAATAGAACTGTATTAAATTTTCGAAACGTTTTTGAATTCTTGAAGAAATTCTTATATAGGAGGAAGGAACATAAATTTTTCGATTTTATATTTCTAGATATTCGTAACACCCTTAACTTTATCTGCAAAACTTTTGGAATGTCAAAATCTAGAATCGTTAAACTTACTTTTTACATATTTTATCTGTTATATCAAAAAATTGTCAAGTCCTTGAATGTATGTTCTTTCAATTCTAAATCTCTTTATGTTGCTTGATAGAAACAGGATTCATTATCCTACAACATGTTATTTGATAACTGTTATATATATATATATATATATACACTTTCATTTTGCCCAATTAAAAATATGTTGACCACTAAATATGTATTCCATTTCCAAACCTCTCCGTCGCACTCATACTTCATGATACTCATCTCCATAGAGTTTCACTTCATCGCAATTTTCCTCGCATTGCACCCTCCAAAAAAAGCTGCCGAGTACAGGAAACTTTCGAGAAACGCCGTAGACTCCATTCCGACATTTCCCTCTTTACTCCGCAGTGGGATTTTTCCTCTCTCTTTCCATACCTACTACATCCCGCAGATTTACGAGCAACGCGAGCACGTACTTCACGAGCTGTAATTTGGAAAAAAAATTCGCTCTCGTGGTCGGTGGGTTGCACCGTGGTTTACAATGACGGCAAAAAATGGATTATACCGCACTTAAGTTTCGTTACCTCGCTCGCGAATTTTTACCCATTTCGTTCCCTACGAAGTACTAATTGAATGTACATAACACAAGTATCGATAGTTCCCCGATCTTATCGCCATTCTGCATGGCGCAACCGTTTTCCAGTTTGTAAATCGTTTAGCGTGTTGTATATCTCGACGTATCCAATCTGCAGCATTCGAGTCTTTCCAGAAATACAATCTTTAAATCAAATGTAATCATACTTTTTTTAACCCATCCAATACCAAGAAAAATTATAAAACTATCCTAACGACTCTCTTCGAATTTTAATCTAGATTAGAAATTTAATTAGAAGTTGATAAATTCTTCATACCAAAAAAATTACGTAGAGTGAAATTAAAAATTAGTTAAAATACCGTTTCTAAAATTTCATAGAAATGAAAGGGTTAAATAATTCAAGAATTTAACAATTTAAAAATATAAAAATCGTTGATATCATTAACTTATTTTCAAAGATTATCGCGATCAACCGTTGAGCACATAAATAAATTGAAGAACAACAAAACGACATTTTTTCATTATACGGCCGTTCGATATCCTTGTTCTCTACTTAGCTACATCTTTCAAGATTGGTTTTATCAAAGGATCGATGAGTTGAAACGAAGGAAAGAAATTGGCTGATATTTCAATCACAGGATAAGTGTCTACTGCTATATTAGCTCTTCAGTACAACCTACATTTGTTCTAATAAGAACTATCTTAAGTCCGACTGAGAATAAAGTTTAAAAACTTATATGCTTGATTCTTCAAATATCTTCAACAGATTTATACAGTCGTGTACTTTTAAAATTATCGAATAAATAAAAAATTTTTTAAATTATATTATATATAATATTCTCAAAAATACGTGTAATACTACACCTTTATCGGCAAAATAACTGAAAATAGTAATATTATCAATGTGATACATTGTATAGCCATTAAACGTAAATAATACCTACTACTAAATATGTATATCATAAATGTTATAAAATACAATATATACATTAATATTCTCAAATATCATGAAAAATTATTAAAAAATAAAATTAAAATTTGTTTTATAAATAAAATCCAAATTAACATATTATCTATATTTCACATAAAAATAAATAATTTTTTAGTTTTTAAAAGTTAATATTGTTGTATTGTTACATATAAAAATATCAATATATCTATTCAATAAAAAGTTTCATATTATGATCTTATTTTCATCGATAAATATGTATTTAATAAATTTTTAATTAAAGAGGAGATTTAAAAAGATTCGTTATCTTTCGAGGTCATTATTAACAAGCCTTCATCTCTGAAATTCCGCTCGCGTTCTCCACCAAGGAAAACGTCGTTTTCTCATCTCTGTTATACAAACATCGCTGACCCTTCTCTATCTTCCGAAAACAACGTTGACCCTCAGTCGAGCACAATGAAACACCCTCACGTACGGGTATGCTCTTATATTTTCCTGCGTTTCGGCGCCCGAGGCCAACCTGGCTAAAGTATCTAAGAATCCAAGATAGTAATTCTGTTTCAACCTCAAAGTATTTTTAAGTATTCAGCAAATCGTTTATGAAAAACATTTCTTAAATAAACACTCATAATATTGATTACACCAAACATATTGAAAACAGTCATATTGCAAACGGAAGGGTTAGAACTACAAATATAGATTTCCGAAGATCAATAAGCCAAGAATATAATATATCGAGGAAGTGCAACAATACTATGACGTAACATTCAGGTGATCGATAATTAGTGAACGTTTAATCCGTGAAGATCTTCAAGGAATTCATAATATTTAAAACATAATCAGAATTTCATTTCTCATCAAAGCAAACTGAGATTTCGGCAAACTAATGAAAAAAATATATAATTATTTTTAAAAATTCATGGTTTTTTTATCACCTTGTATTTAAAGTGTATTAAAATTTATAATTGGAATTTTATTTTCAAATTATATATATTAATAGATCCCGAGTAATACCAACAGAATCTGTAATTAAAAATGGGAATATTTACCTTTTTTTTTGTACTTTAGAGAGGAAGTACTATGCTAGATTTGCGAAGTTAATACGCTATATTTTCAATTTTGATTTCTTAGTATTAAAAAATACGGAACTCTTTTTTATTTTTATAAGAAACTGTAGAAGTCTATAAAAAGTATTACTAGAACTGTCATTATTTTTTTTTATTAATAGAACGTCGTGCTATAACTTCACAGATCCCACTTTTGGGTAGCTGTTCCGCATGTCTTATACTAAAAAATCAAAATTGAAAAAATTGCAGTCGTAAATCTGTTTAAAAATAATTATAGAATATAGATCTCTGCTAGTGTTAACGAAAAATGTCGCTAGAATTACGATAAATTATTAGCACACTTTTTCTCCAAATGTCATTCTGTTTTTTATATAGAATACAAGTAATGAACAATAAATCCTTCTAATACTTAAAATAAGTAATTAGTTACTACCTTTCAGTATTAGTCGGTATTTCTGTAAGATATATATGTGTATATATATATACATATATATGTATAATACTAATTGGATAATTTGATAATAATTAATAATAAGAAAAATATACTAAATACAATAAATATGTCCTTAATGTTTTAGCGAAACTCATTACATTTAAAATTCTTTCAAAGTAAATACAATTAAAATAATATCGTAACTATTATGTTTCTTGTGTGAATTATACTTGAAATTTGAGAGAACTATCGTGTCTTAAAATAGTCTGATAGGATAAGATGGCCATTGCATGACGTTACCTTAAAATGGGGCAAACTGATCCTTTCAATTCTTTCTCAATAACGTGGAATGTGCAGTCATCAACAGCCTCTTGTGCTATCTCAAATATCCTAAGAATGTCGACAGCATGATACCTATATTGCATCTAACGCGAAACTAGCACGAAAAATGAAATACTATGTGATTCCTCTTTCTAATATATTTTTCTTATTTTTATTGAAAATTTTATGGAGATTATTTTGAGGAGATACTAAATGAAAGAGAAACTATTATGTAGCTTTCTAAATATCAAAAAAATGCAAAAAAATTATTATGTATAGATTAATAACTCTTATAAGAAGCTCAGAGAAGCGATATATTTTTATTGTATATTCTCTGTTATTGTGTATTCTCTGTATTTCTGCTTTCCATTTTTTAACATTTATCTATTAACATCTGCTAACATGAAATTATTTTGCTTTGCCACTCTTCGTAATTCCATTCTAATCTTTTAATAAAAAAAAATTATTCTAGATCATCATAGATATTGTCACTCATTCTGTCTTTTTCTCTCGTTTCTTCTCTCTTCCTCTAGAATAATAAAAGCTCGCGGATACTGCTGAGTTCTGCAATTTCGCAAACCAGCGCTCGTCGGCTGCTTTAATGGTAAAACGGAGAAAACTTTGTGTCATCGCATATCCATAGGCACATTTTACGACAGTCTGATCCATGCCGTATTTCCACAGATTTTCCTCTTGATTCTTCATGCAGGTTATTCTTTTTATAACTATACATCGCGACGTTCCCTATATCACAACGCGCCATAAAATTGGTAGTTGAAGAAAGATCATTTCTTGGATCTGATCTTTTCCTTGAGGTCTGACAAATAACCTTTAAATATTTCATTTTAACGTTTTAACATGAATCAATTAAAATTGAAAAGAGAAGTTGATTAAATTATTTGACTATTATTATATTTTATCAATAATATAATTGTTAGCATATATATAGCGAGTAATTAATAGATTTATTTATGTAAATATACACGAC